>NC_142508.1:67256969-67408484 GCF_057876585.1 Rhinolophus sinicus | reverse complement strand
GGCTGGGGGACGGTGTGTGTGGTGGAGAGAGGGGGTATGGCTGATTCCAACAAGGAAAGCTGTGAAAATACACATATACTAGGGCCCCAGACTCAATAGGGATACAGGCCAGAAGTCCCTCAGCAGACATCATGGGGCTTTCAATTATCGCTGGTATGGGACAGGAATGGAGCAATCATGGAAAGTGTGGACAAAGCTGCCAGGTACTTGTCACAGGAGATGACATGGGCTTTCCTGACTAAGTTTCAGGAGGCCATCTTGGCAAACCACTCGTGCTCCATTCAGCCTCTGCTTGAGGCAGCCCAGTCAGTCCCTGGTGGGGTTGGAGGTGGGTACCTGAGTACCTACCATAGGGCAGACACTCTGCTAGGTGGTTTACATATAATCTTCATAACCTCTTTCCCTCCAGCATCTTCAGGAGTTTTATCATTGCCTCCATTGTCCAGAAAAAGGAAACAAGGGCACTTCCCTTCCAGAGCATTCAGTTCAGTTCCTATGGTTAGTTAGTGCTGGAAATGGGATTAGGAGCCCGATATGGCCCATTAGAAAGCTCTTGCCTTTTCACCTCTCATGCTGAACTTCTCTGAATTTCTCCTGTGATGGTCTTTTTTTTCTTTTTTTTTTTTCTTTCTGGGGATGCTCAGAACTCAGCTAGCTTTTATTTCACAGAACAACCATTTAAGGAATATTTGTGGAGACTAGGATTTCTGCAATAGTTAAATGCTATGAATTTAGTGAAACATGTTTTTTTGCCCTCCAGGAACTCATAGGTTCCTGGAGATTTTAGAAAGTGGGTATTTCACCCAAGGGTTTTGCATTATGCACTTCAAACACTACCAGTTCCTTTACTGTTTCCTTAGAGGAATTGCCCCGACTCTTCCCCAGGTGTTCTCTAGTCTGCCCAAGTTTTTCAAATAGTCCTTGAATGAATGAATCATGATTTTCCAGCCTCTCCCTCAGAACATTTTCCACATTAGAACAACATTTTTCTGTACACCCTTCACCGCCTCAGCCTCCAAAGGTGCTAATGAGTAATAAAATGCAAGTGGTGCAGGGAATGGAGGAAGGCAGCCAGACAATAAATATGCCCTAACAAAAGGAACCAGCCCAACAGGAGATAGTGCTGTGAGATCTCATGAGCTACTCATTGTCGAAAACATTAGGTATGTCACTCACGGAAGGAGGAGTGACGTGGTGCTGGTAGAGGCAGGTCTCACAAATCAATATTTCATCCAACAGCACAAAGGTGAGGCCCAGAATTATTCTCTGACTGGAAGAGCAGCTGTTACCCACCACTCCTCACATCACTGGTCACTTCAATACCCACACTGCAAGGAGACTCAATCCTGTTTTCAAATGGGAAGGACATGCAATTAGCTTTGTTTTTGTTTGTTTGTTTCTTACAAAATTACATAAACAAAATAATAAAACTTCACTCCACGTATAGAGCACCCGTGTGACAAAGTCCAACCGGATGCTTTGCCAGGCACACACAGTATCTCTCTAGGAGAAGTGTGTGCCGCTGGGGATGGTTTTGCCCTTGCTCTCAGGGACCTTCCATCCATTGACCAAGTGCCTTTGGAAAGGCAAACTTGCACTCCATGGTACCACTAGTAGAAAGTACTCGCCGGCATCACTCAGTAAGGAAAGCCCCTTTGGATCACAGCTGCCCTAACCACACCAAGGAGCAGATGAAGAAGGAACAGCAAAGCAGTTACTGTAAATCATGAACTTTGCCATCATGGACTTCCTGTTTCCTGGCAAGGTGTCCATGACAGAAATGTCCACTCTTGCATCTCAAGGATGGCTGCCCACGAGACCATAGAAACATGGCTTGGTCTCCTGGTTCAGAGTCTGTTCCGGCTTCTGAATCCAGCCATGACACTGAGTACCCCAGGCTTGAGTCCCCTGCATCCCCAAGGTCTAAGTCTCCACTCTCCAGCTCTTCCAGGCCTGCGCATTTTAAGATTTAAACTCCAGCAACCTAATCGAGCTCACCAAGAACTCACCCGGTGAAAGTGGGGTGGAGGAGATTCAGAATTTGAAAGCTAGCTGATTTGACTGATGTACACACTCAAAAAATAACTAGTAGGTCCATATCAAGTCAGCTTCTTAAAATCAATGATAACTATAAACATTAAAGGAGGTCAAGATACACTCCAGATGGCACGGCCACTTCACGAAGGAAAGAGATAGGATCTAGATCCAGAAGAAGATTGGCACAATGGTGACAGGCAGAAATGGGGGGACAGCATTGTAGCCTCCTCCTCAGCCCTCCTCTGAAGCCATGCGCTCCACATCCCAAGTTTATGCCTTGTTTCCCAGGAACCCACCCACCCTCTGGTCCTTGCCACAACTGCTACTCTACTGGGAAGCCCAGACGGACTGCCGAGGGCTTTGAGGTTCCACCTAGGCCATGTCCGGTGTTTCTTGCTGGGGTCTGCGCCAGCCTCTGGCATTTTTATCTGTTGCTTGAGGTCCCACTTCTATCTGAACAGAGGAGACAGAAAATGATGCTGCCCTCTTCCTGTATCAATGGATCTCTGGTGGGGACTGTGCTTTTCTCCCAGATGGACACTCTTTGTTCCAACCTGGACTCTGGGATCGTAATCGTTTCTACTGCCTTAGAGTTATTCTAGCTGTCCCTCCACCCTACACACATAGACAAACATGCCTGTGCCTCACCTCCCTTCCCCACCCCATTCTGTAGCTCAGACATCCCAGTGGACCCCATGGCTGAGTCTTTGCAAGGTGCTGCTGACCCCACTTTGCCCTTTGCTTGCTCAGACTGAACTGAGCCCTCAACTGCGACATAATTTTGATCCTTTCCTTAGATCAGTTATTTCACCAGCTTGCACATCCTCTTCAACAGATGTCCAGGCCTCGGTGCTCAGGTAACCATTACAATCTGCCTGCTGAGTAGTAGTGGTTTAAGTGTCACACAGGAGGTGTCCTGGTAACACAAACGAGGGGATCCCTTTTCAGACTGGATGCTGATTGGAAAGTGACGTGACCATAAAATGAGCAGAGTGTATGTTTCTTGACATGAGGAAGAGGGAACGATGGTTTCACTTTGAGAAAACTCAGACTGAAACACCAATGGCAACCATATTAAAAGCCAGAGAAAATGTTCTTGGGGACATAAGAAAAAAACAAGCAGATGTTTTGTTGAGCATATTTAAAAGAAGGAACATCTCGTTCAAATAATTATAAGTCACAAACTTGGCACTTTAATCTCTTGGTTGAGACTGGACTTTTAGCAGGTAAATGAGGAAAGATACTTTTTATTATGCAAAGAGTAGTAAAGATCTCAATATAAAGATGTGAATTTTCTTTTTTTTCCCCTAGTGAATCTTGAAACAAGAAAGCATGATAAGGAGGAGTTATTGTGATTATAGCAGAATAATGATCATTCTTTTATTATAACTGGCTGAAGAATTTAAAATCAGGTCCTTAGGGAGCATAGAGAAGAGAACGTTTATATGGGAGACCAGTAGACATCATGTACACTGTCTAAATGGATAACTTCAGAGTAAATCATTTACCTTTATTCTTTGGTGTGGCTTTGGTTATCCTCAAAACAGTTACTGGTGCAACTTTCTCAATGTCCTGCACAACAAAAACTACAGTATTTTTTTAGAGGGGACCTGGCCTCCAGGGAAACTCACTTGATATTTGCAGTCAGGCTTGTGGAATGCAGAACTGACAAAACTATGCTGCAATTACCTTTGATAAAACTGTCTTAACATGGCTCAGTTCTCTTGAGTTCTGTGCCATGTTAAATCCACTTTTGTGTTGCTAAGATGGGGCAGATTTCTAGGAAGAATCATCACACATGCAAAAAGCACTTTGTGTGAGAGTAGAAAAATTTCCACTCCTAATTATACGATTTAGAAATGAATACTGGTTTGGGCCTCAGAAACGATGCATAATATCTCAAACGCTGTCACACCTATGATATCAAGTCATTAACTTTTGTGGGAAGCAGGGATACTAGATTTAACAAATAAAATTACAGGAAACTCAAATAAATTTGAATTTCAGATAAACAATTATTTTTAGTGTAAGTATGTCCCATACAATTTTGGGGGTGGGGGGATACTTACACTAAAACATTTATTGTTTATCTAAAATTCGAATTTAACTAGAAGTCCTGTATTTTGTCTGAGAAAGTACAAAGTCACCTGGAAAAGTAAAGAACTAGACAAGCTATATAGGTAGGCCAATCTTCAAGCTTCAAGTGATGTTTGTCCTAAATCCCAGAATCATTTTGTCTCTACATATCTTCTCTGTGAACTCAGAATGCTTTGCCTAGTCCCCACAGAAGTAATATCTGGGCAGGAAAGATCACATTTGGAGAAACGTTGACAGTTTGGGAACTTTTAACATCAATACAACTAAGTTCAGAGAAAAACCAAGGAAGGATCTTTGATTTCCCTGGAGAAGGTAGAATAATAGGCCTTAGGATATTGACAGGTGACCGACAAGGTAAAAGGCCTAAGGATGAAAGAATTATCTACAGCGCTAACAGACTGAGGAGTTAGGAATAAGGTTCTCTTTCAGCCTCTGAGTTGACACCGGTTCTCGGAAAACATCCAGACCCAAGTCTTGGAGTCAGGACCATTTCTATCAGAAGCATGCACCGCCATGTCAGATTAGTAGGCAACCGTTAAGGTCTTTTCAGAATGCAGCACTCATGGATGTTTGCACGTGCGTGCATGTGTGCACACACACACACACACAACATTAATACAAATGCATTCACCAAACATGCCCTGGGCATGAGCTGAAAACCTGGTACTGAGCTGACACAGGACCTAACGAGAATATACTGTCATGGTCCTCTAGTCCCTGAGAGTCTAACGGTGTTGGTGGCAGACTGGGAGGCAGCCCAGAAAATGGTAACTATAATGTGCTGGCAGCATCAGAGAGCTGAGAGAGCTCAGAGGAGACTCACATAAACCAGGGTGTGAGGATGTGGTTGGTCGGGGAAGACGGCCTTGATCAACCTGAATGAAATCTTGAAGTCATGGATGAACCACATATTCAAGGGTAGGAACAGTAATCCAGACAGAGGCAACAGTAGGAGCAAACACCTAAGACTTGAAGTCAGATCCTGTGTTCAGGTAACCATAGGAATTTGAGAGGTGAAAGCTCAGGACCGCTTAAGAATGAGGAAATGGGTGTGGCAGGAAACGTCGGCAGATGGTAGCTCCCACACAGAAATAATAAACAGTAGTTTTGAGAATATTAACTTTTACTCTTTGGGCCAATGCAGGTGAAGAAAACGCATGTATTCACACCTATATGCACCTATATGCATGCAAAGGTGGAAAGTCAGTCGACCATGCAGAAATAGCCAAGCATCCATAATTTGGGTGTCCCTCAGACAAAACAAATGGAGTCTGCCTCAGTTATTCATTTTCCATCTGGATGTGGTAAGCGCTTAGAACTTACTAGAAGCAGCAGAGTGCCTAAGACTGAGATTTAGGGTGGGTGTGTGACTCCTGTGGGTTAAAAACAAAATGAAAACAACCACTTCTGTCCCACCTTCAAGGATTGGTGGATTGGAGGAGGGTCAGGGAATACAGGGAAAGAATCTCGTATTGCACGCCTACCGTGTTAGACCTTTCTCTTGAAGCATGAATAATAAATACCTGCTCCTCAATCTTGTGAGGCAGACAAATGAAACCCGAATCAGAGAACTTCAGTTCCCGAAGTCCTGATGTTAGATAAACTGGCATAACCTAAATTTGACCCCAGCCACAGGAAATAAGCCCCAATACAGGTGCCAAGCGTTCTTTAAACCCTCAGCAAAAACAGCTAAAGAAAAGTTGCTCACAGAGGTGGTGTCTATGCAAAGAAGGAAATTAATTTCCTCTGATTTCCCCTGATCTGTACTGTATATACCAAATCACAGCCCTCTTTGCAAAATTAAGGGCATTAGTTATCTTCCCATTCAGACAGAGTGGCATTATACTTGCATGCAGACATCCCTAGCTGAACTGAGGAATATCAAGTTTTTACAAAATCTTTCATCAAGAGGTGAGACCTAACTGTGATTAGCGTTTCAATAAGACGCCTGAAACTAAATGGAGAATAAGCACAGGATCACAGCAGCAATTAGGCACCTTCTAGACAGCCACACTTTTTCTCAAACCAATCGAGTTTGAGCAAAATGAGAAATTTTTTTTTCCTTTCTCTTTTTCTCCCCTGATGTGCAATGAACTGCCTTAAATAACTGATGAAGTGTCAGTAAGCCTGGTTTTTTAAAAAGTAAAGTTTGCCCATTAAGTGAAGCTTAATTAAACAGAGCACAGGCTAATAGTTCTTCCATCTAATAAGTGACACACCCTGGTATAATCACTCTACTTTCAGGGTTTGGTCTAGGAGATCGGTGGTGATACACAACCAGTAAACAAGGAAAACAAACAACGAACAAACAAAAAACCACATAGACTTTAAGAAATCACAGTCCCCTTTGCAAAGCAATGGATGAATTGGAGATACGCACAAGCAAATAGTTCAACTATTAATAGTTGTTTCCAGTTATTCTCTCTTTAGATTTACCCAGAATGATGAAGCTATATTCACTGATCCCCTTAGATGAGCCTTTGGAATTACTGATAAAAGGTTTAGCTGCAGTTCTGTGAGGTCTAGTGGCTGAAATTCTCCAAGAGTGCATCGTCAATGCTCCATGACGGTGGGGGTCATCACGTGTGTTTTGTTCATCATCTTATCTCTAGCAGGGAGCATGTGGGAAGCATTCAATGAATACTTGTTGAAAGACTATGTGAGAAAAAGAGTCATACTGGATCCATCCATGTCTAAAGTGGTAACAGAGAAATGAGCTTGGATGGTGCTATGGGGTGAATTGAGTCTCCCTCCAAAATGCTGAAGTCTTAACCTTCACTCAGTACCTAGGAAGGAGACCTTATTTGGTAATAGTCTCCTCGCAGACGATCAAATTAAGGTGAAGTCATTGGGCTCTACTCCAATATGACTATTGTCATAAAAAGGGGAAATTAGGACACAGGAGAAACACCATCTATAAGCCAGAGAACGCCAAGGAAGCCAGGAGGAAGGCAGGGCACAGATTCTCCCTTGCAGCCCTCAGAAAAAAACCAACTCTAATAACATTGATTTCAGACTAATGGCTTCCAGATTGTGAGACAACCCATTTCTGTTGTTGAAGCCACCCAGTTTGTGGCACTTTTTTACTATGGCAGCGCCAAGACGCTACACATGGGGAAGGTCAGTGTGCCGCTGAGCTAGACTGGAGAGCAGCCCACTGTGACATGTGAGTCACCCTCCCCCAGACCATTTGTGCCCTGCGAGCTGGTAGGTTCTGGTCTGGCCACGGCACTGGGTTCAAAGCTGACCTCCACTCTTCCTTATCATGTGGACTTGTCTGAAAAATGGGGGTAATGGTAGAACCTTTCTCCTTGGGTGGTTGTGGAGATTAAATGAGATAACTCTTTTGAAGTGCCAGACACTGTGTGTGGCGTAATAGTAAGTGCTTGATAAACACTACCTGTTACCCGTATCGGCATTAAAGCTCTGACCCCTAGAGCTTATTAGTGTTGATGTCAATTTTACACTTCTCTGGTTTCTTATCGAAGTAGTATGGACGTGGCGGATGGCTGTGTCTGGACTGTCCAAAGGGATTGGCTGGTAACGTAGGGTCTTAGGAGCGTAGGCAGGCTCCTCACCATTGGAGGGACATGGCCAGGAATTCAGCCCGTTCACACCGGCTTTAGTAGGTTGCCTTTCATTCAGTCCATTCCACATTCTACCCAACCTCCCCCCCGACACACACAGATTTACCAAGAGGAGGCATGGGAGTCTGCAAAGACCTTGCCATGCTGGAACTAAGCTTGGAGGCCCGGAGGTCAGCAGGGTGAGCAATGCGCTGGGAGGTGGGCTGCAGAGCTGGGGGAGGCAGTGCCCTTGGTGAGGCTGCTGGGAGCCCAGCTCATGGCTACAGTTCTAACCCTGATTAAGGTTTCAAGGAGGGGGCCTAAGGCGAAAGAGAACACCTGTTAGTCAGGGGGCTGCGTTAAGAGGTTTCCAGGTCCCCTGCACTAGGTAATATGCCTGGGTCTTTATATCATTATCTGATTTCCTCTTCACAATAACTCAGGGAGGATGATATTACTATCTGTGTTTTACAATGAGAAAAGTAAGGTTCAGAAGACCTTTGCTAATTCAGGGCAAAGTCACAAAGCACATCAGTAGGCAGCCTTCAAACCCCAAGGAAGCACAGAGCTTGCGCAGCTAACTGTTATGCCCCATTGCCTGCTGGCATCTCCTGCACTGTCCCTGCTGTCCCTATGAGAAAGTCGCTCTCTGTCGGGGGTTACTGATATTTAAATCAGATTGAAGACAGTGTTATCAAACCCATCTGCGGATGGTTAGTAGCTATATATTTAAAAAGGCATAAATACTTTCTGAATACCGGTAGTATGCGTCCTTAATTTTCAACATTGTTCATGAAATGCCCTACGGGAATAGCCATCATAGTAATTCATACTTTACAGCACTCTGTAATTTACAAAGAGCTTTCACAAATATCAGCTCGTTGGACACACCAGCCAACAAGGGTAAGGTAGACTTCGTTGTAGGGAAGGAGAACGAAGGAATAAATCGTTCTCTTCAATGTTCAGAGAGACCTGTGAATATGAAGGCTGCTGAGAATAGGGCTTAGGCTGAGAATCATGCCTGAGAATCCAAGAAAGGACAAAGCTTCCTCGAAGGGGAACACAGTTTCCATTTCTGAGTGGACAGCTCCCAAATCAGCCCCAAATCCGCCTCCTGTCAGCTGGGCTTGGCGTTGTGTGTCCAGGACACAGCCGACAACGAGGTGCCTCAGTTACTGGGTGCTTATTCCATGCGCAGTGCTGTGCTGAGCACGCTCTATGACTTATTTCATTCATCTGCACACAGCCCTATGGGTTTCTCTTATGCTATCCCCACTTTATAGATGAAGAAACTGAAACTCTGAGAGGCTAAGTAACTCACTCAACATCACACAGCCAGTGAGTGGGCCCCCGGCCATGTGATCTTAGAGACTTCACTTTCAGCATTTGACGTTCAGGGGGCCTGCCCAATTAGTACAGCCTTTCTCATAGAGAAAAAGATTCTCTGGTGCTTATGTATTTGTTTTTTTCCACCCCGAGGGCCTTTGGACTTCCCTGTGGCTTGTACCAGGTCAGAACTGCAAGGGGTGCTTGGTTCAAGGCTCGGCTTCATTCTGCTCGGGACTCAGAGGCGCTGCATCTGTCTGCAAGGCGCCTGCTGTGTTCCTCCTCCGTAGGGACCATCGTTTTCAATTAAAGGGATTGATTTTGTGTAAACACCTGAACCCAGGCATCTAATGTCCTGATGGGGAAGCTTCCCAGTCACAAAAGAAACGCAGACCCACCTCCTCAGAGCCTCAAGTCTCTGCTCACCAAGACCCAGGTGAAGGGGCATCATGTCCTCACGTTCTGCTCTCATCTGGTCTCCGGATACCTTTGTTGGGCTTCCAATATTCTCCCAACAGCGCTCTTGCCATTTCTAAAATGGTTTAAATACAGACGCCCAAAATAGTTCCAGAGAGATCATCCTGGGAGAAGGTGTCACAGGTAGTGTCCTGCTCCCAGCGGGAGGTGAATTCTGAAGGGAAGACGGCGCCCTGGGATGCTGCAGTCTCAATCTGTTTGGGAACATCTGTCACTCATCTCTCTCTCCAAAGTAACGGGGAATTTGCGATGAGAAAACAGAAGGCTGAAAGGAAGGTGGCAGGGGAGACGGGGATGATTTTTGGAAGAGAAAATGCTGGAACAAAATATACGCTGGCCTTTGGTTCTGTCTATTAGGGAGAGAGAGTGGAGACATTCAAGGGGGCTGACAGAGGGGCTTGCACTGTGTACTGTCACCCAGAGACAAAACCGGATGGCTCAGGCTCAGGCAGGGCCTGCTGTGAGAGCTAAGAAGCTCTGTTTGGGATTTGAAGTATTAATTCAATTTCCCTCTTCTCGTGCCACTTACCAGCTGTGAGGCACCAGGCAAATTATTCAATTTTTCGTAGGCTCTGTTTTCTCATTTGAAAAATGAGGATAAAATGCTCCCCTGCACAGGGCAAAGCGGTGGGAGTTAAAAGATATGAAGACAGCAGCCAGCGTGTGTCTGATGCGTAGTAGGTTTCTTCCCCTTCCCACTTTTTTCCTCTTCGATCCTGGATCCACCAACGACCTTGGCTTCAATAGAACAATCAGCCCCCACCTTAAGCTTGGATGCCTGAACTCAAAATCCTCACTTGTCTGCGGATCCACTCGTTATAGAAAGCAGCCAGTGCCTCCCCCATCTGTCATTAGCCTGCTCGGAGCCAGAAGCACCCAGTTAGGAACCCTTGTGTGGGCTTCTGGGTGGCTGGGGAGGGTGCCCCTTGTTTCCATGACTGCTGTTATTTTGCAACAGGCCATTTTCCCTGAGAAGTCGCTAAACATACCTTCCCACCAACGTGTACTTTTTTTTTATTCCCCTGTGATCAATTATTGTAGTTCCTAGATTTTCAACAGAAGTGAGAACCCCGGAGTTAAGGCTCTCTCCTCCCCCCCCCCCCACCTCCCCAGTTTACAAATAAGAAAGCTGAGGCTTAGAAAAGAGGCAAAGCTTGGCCAACCTAACACTGCTGGAGGGAGCATTATTCAGACCAAACTATCTCTGCAGACTGGCTTCCCTCCAGGGCTAAGATGAGTGGAATCCTCCAGCCACTGCCAAACAGGGAAACTGGTCCTGCCTGAGGACAGAGCTGTGAGAATTACAAGCAGGGTACTCCGCAGCTATCTCCTGGCGGTATGCATGCAAATGTGATTATCAGCAATTCTAAGGAAGAGAATAACATTTATTGAGTTATTACTATATGCTGGGAACTGTGCTAGGTGCTTCATTTGCATTATCTCATTTGATCCTTGCAACAGTCCTCTGAGGAAGAACGCCCCCTCCCTAGAGATGTACAGACACATACTACTTTCCAGAACCTGTGAATGTATTACCTTGTATGGGAAAAAGGACTTTGCAGATGTGGATAAATTAAAACAACGAGAAGAAGTCCAACAACAAAACATAAGCACGAGCAAGGAACAGTGAGACAGAAGCAGAACCGAAATGACAACCCAAGTCGGCTGGCCCTTCGGGTGACACCACCCCTGCCTCACACACTGTTCTTCTCCTGTATTCCAAGGGCATTGTCACAGGCTCCCTTCTGCACAGAGGAGCACCCCACCCAGGGTAACCAGCCTGTGGGCCAGCAGAGCCCTGGTGGGAATCGGGGGAGGCCGTTCCTGTTGCCACCTCCATAGGCAGACACTCAGACCAGCTCCAGAGGAAGCTGGCCGTCCAGTGTAAGACTCACGCACAAGTGGTATAAACCTGGCTGTGACCTGGATTCCGTCCATCACTGGGAACGTCTGTCTACACAGCTCCACATTTGGAAACACCTGAATATTTGAAACTGTGTAGACTCGTGCATGCCCATCACCACCACCCTTGAGTCCTGTTTACAAAGCCTCCTCTATGTGACAGGTGTGGGTCTAAGCGCATTAGAGGTAATACCTCCTTCAGTTGTCACAAAATCTCTGGAGAGTAGACACTGATTATTGGGTGATTGTTGTCATCTTTAAGCGTTAATCTTGGGTTTTCTTTTTAATTGTCCTCTTAACTCCTTTAAAGCTAACAAAACTGTCATGAAATGGGGAAAGAGGAAGTCTGCTGCTTGAAAACGATTTCCATTTCACGAATCCCAGTTCCTTTTTACTCCTTGGAGATCTAATTTTATGTACGCTTCCTGAATGCAGCCAAACAGGGGGATGGCCTGGATTGGGGCTCTGGCAGGAGATCGCAAGCAGAGCTTTTGTTTTGATCTCACCGCTGAGGTTAATACCTGGTGATTCCTCCACAGGCTGTTTCCCAGGATGCTGTTATTCCACTGTCGGCTGGGGAAGAAAACGTCCCCGTGAAAATAAATTAAATGCAGCCTTATTTACAAATCCTTAGTTAGATTTCCATCCTGTCCAACAGGATGAGACTGTGACCCATTATTTACACTAGTAAGCTGAGAATGACATCAAAAAGCTCTCTTATGAACCACAGGGGTGATAATGATTTAATCTAGACATGTGCTTTACAATAGAAATGCATATCTGCTTCTACAGAGCTGAAAGGAAGCAGCACTGCCTTCTATATTTAAGGGACAAGACATCTAATCCCAAGCCTTGTTTCGAAATATCCGTGGACCCCACGTGTCTATGGTTTCACGTAGAAATCCGGCACACACTGGGGAAACCGGGCGCAAAGAAAAGTCCAGGGAGACACCAGAGCCCTAAATGGAGGTGGAAACACCTGAATACCTGGAGAAGAGGATGCAACGTTCTTTATGCAGCCAGCAAAAACAGACTTGGAATCTTTTCTCTCGGTCCCCGTTTTCTCCTATGACACACTCCACCTCTGCAGCTGTGCACACACACATACTGATCGCGCCTCACAGGGAGGCTTCAGAACAGATGGGAGAAAGGGCGAGGGCATTCTGCAGAGGCAAATCCTTGTTACTATCTGTTACCATCCTTGTCATTTGCGTCTTTACTGCATTCATGGATCTGTTTTTTTCCGGGCACCGGCAGGGTGATGTGGAAGCATGTGAGCACTGAAACCAGAAGGGTTAGAGGTAAAGGCCCTGCTCTATTATTACCAGCTCTGTGGCTTCTGGGGCGAGGCATGGACATCTGACTCTGCATTTCCTCATCTGTGAAATGGGTATATATTTCCTTTCTATCGATGTTAGTCTGCCCACCCCTCTTCTCTCTTCCAACTAAGCCCGATTGTCTGAACATACAAAACAATTTACTATAATTCAGCTGTGCAGAGTTTGTAGAGTACTTAAAAATATAACAGCTTAGAGATATAATTTGCATATCATAAACGCCACCCTTTGAAAGTGTACAATTCAGTGTTTTGTTTTTTGTTTTGTATACCTGCAGTTATACATCAACTGCCCACTATCTAATTCCAGAACATTTTCCTTACCCCCAAAAGCAAACTCACAGCCATTAGCAGCTACTATATTTAGAACACAGTTTACTAATCAACGTCCTGCTACTCTTCAAGGTCTAAGAAATCTCTCAAGTGCACACTGAATTACTCCTGACCTAAAAGCAGTACCAAAGAGTCAAGTACTTGATGTGTTCCCCTCTGCGGCCCCCCGACTGACAGCTGAAATCTCCCAGGCCTTCCCAAATAGACGGTATGTTCTTGGAGGGCAAATTCCATGTTTCCTGTGTTTTCCTTCCCCCAGCACCTCTGCTCAGGGCTGAACTTGTAAGTAGGTGCTTGGTAAATGCATGGCTTCTGACTGACTGGCTAGTTGCCCCACTTCTTCCGAAGACCAGTGTGTTTGTCATCTGTCTGCTTCTTAGAATGCCAGTGCCTCCGCAAGCTGTCATGTTCCATGATTATTCTCTCCAAAGCACGTGCTGTTAATTTTTTTATCTTAATGAACTGTCCAGTCGAGTTTAGTCATGGGAATAGCAATAGAAGCACAATAAAAATGGCTTATGCCTTGCGATTGTCAGAAACTCTTCTCCCTACAACACTGGCACATAATTGAAATAAAATATCTCAATGGTTACAAACACCATTTGTAGAGGATAAAGTGGGGTAAAGTACTACTCTAAAAATCCATGCCAACGGGCTTTATAAACATGGATTATTGGAACGTTCCTCCAATTGATACCTGCTCAAGCATTTAAGGGCATGGCTGTTATTCTCTGTGTTTGCCTGAGTGAAACCACTCTGGGTACCAAGCAACATGTCAGCCCCAATTTTCCAGGGTGTTACAGATGCACATTCTTTCCTGGTGGGAGATAGGTCAGGCAAGCTAGAGCAGGCCGAAAGGCTCGTGTTAACAGATGCACACGCAGGGGGGCCCATTATGCAGCTGTTAGCATCCCACGAGTGGAAACTGATGCCACTCAGATCTAAATGATGGCCCAGGAGGAGCTGAGAGAGAGAGAGAATGAGGAATAGAAGAGATTCTGCTCAACATAGTAGCACAGACGAGACCACGCTCCAGGCCTCTGCCCCACATAATTTTCTAAGGCAGGCCCTGCACCCCTGTATTCCTGTCAAACCATAAGAGGTACATGAGAATTAGGTATTGACTACTATCGTCATTCATTCCAGAGGTACTTTCTGAGCGACTAGTAGTGTGCACAGCACTGCTCTTGATGCTGAGGACATGAGGGGGATGGCGAAACAGACCACGTCTCTGAACCTTGTGGGGCTTAGAATCTCACGGGGAAAGCACCATAAAAAGTAAGCCATGAGAGGAAATAGACGTGATATGCACAAATTGTGTTGACTGCTGGGACCCCTGAGGCAGAATGATTAAATGCCAGGTAACACGGGGGTAGGAGATGGGGGTGGCTCTACAGGTTGTGATGTTAGGAAAGGCCTTTTGGGGGCAGTGTTTAAGCTGAGCCCTAAATGATGAGAAAGAGCCAGGAATGTGAGGAGACTGAGACTGAGGGAACAGAAAGAGCCACGCCCCTAAAGCTAGAAGGGGCTGGGCCCACTCAAGGGACAGAAATAGCCAAACTAAGCAAGAGCAGAGAGGCGGGAAGTGACAGGAAGTGGAGGGAGGGCAACTGGCAGCCCAGTTTGGGTCTGGGTTTTACTCTGATGAAGATGGGATGTCATCAGATAGTTTTAAGTGAGGACTATGGGCAATTGCAAGAAAACCTCCAACCCCTTCTTTCCCCCTGCTCCAGATTAAATCCAGACCTGTCTCCCCTCCATTTTATCTTTTCAAGTCAACTTTCGGTCCGGAGTCTGATTCCCATTTGCCCTCTCATGTGCACCTCAGTCCCCCCCTCAATCCTCACTCGGGGCAGCCATTACAGCCCTGTTTTCCTGTTCCGGCCCATGGCCCTCCTAACCTAGACTTCACCCCGTGCCCTATGAGAGGGCCAAGCAAAGATAACAGAGAAGCCCCAGGATGGATGAAGAGAAGGCCATTCAGACCCTGGCTCTGATCCCTGGGATGCAGCCTTTATTCTGCAGAGCCATCAGTGAGAGATTTCTCTTGTCCTCCACCAAAGTGCAGGGGCAGCCAGAATGTTCTGGGAGGTGCACAATCGGAATGCAGACACAGGATTAAAATCTGCCTTCCGAGGAGGAGAGGCTGCAGTTCTGTGTGTGCAGCGGTCCTTTCCTGTCTCGTTCCCCACAGTATCTTGGTACCTAGCATAGCACTAAGTGTCCAGTGAATACGCATTCAGTGAAAACAACGAAGGAACAAATGACTCTGGTGTATTCATGCACAGACACAAGGCTTGTTGCAAAATATTCAGTAGAGTCTGTGGCAGGTTGGGTTCGCTAGGAAGCCAACTCTGAGATGGTTTCACATGGGGATGTTCATTAGGGGGTGCCCTTCAGAACATGGCCTCCTACATGTGGGAGGGAAAGGAAGAGAAGCAGGAATGGACGTAGAGAGAAGGTAAGATGGGATCAGACCCAACCCCAGGCTCAGGCCACCCTGCATGGCACTCTGGGTGAAGGATGGCCCTTCCAAATGATCTCAAGTAGAGCTGAGATGGACAAACCTGTACTGATCACTCATCAGCTGTAGGAGGCCCCAGGAAGGGATGTGACCTTGGCTGAGGTTAATATCTGCAACTGAGGAAAACCCTAAAGGGTCTGAGAGCTGAAGGTTCTCTGCTGAGAGCACTCCTAGTAGCGAAGACCACCAGTCCTCCAGTGAGGTGGGAACTGGGTACTGCTTAGCAGTGTTCACTTTAGAAGCACGTCTACCTACACTGGGATCTCCTGTTTCTAACAGCTCCTGGTACGTCCAGAAAAGTTAAAGGAAATTGAGGCAATCCTGCCTTCATATGGGTGGGTAGCTCCGTGGTCTGATAGAAAGAACACTGGCATTGTTCTTGAGGAGGGAAGAAAAAGGAATAGACTCGTGCTTCTGCAATGTAATATGTGTGACCTTGGGCAAGAGACAACTCTGTTTTCTAAACTATGCGTAACCTTTCTGAGCTGCAGTTTGTTCTTCCATAGAAAGACATGGAGAATGACCACCTGAAAGCATCAAAGTGGACAGTGCACAAGAAAGCTCTGTGAGAAATGTAAAGGGCTGTGCAGGTAGTGGGAAGGAAGGATGTTGTCCCTTTTGGAAATGGACTTGGAACAGTTAGCACTGGCTTATCAGAGAGTGCTTGCCAAAGCTCTGGGCAGCAGAAGGCTCAGGTGGATGGAGACCAGGCCTCCTTCCTGTGAAGGCCTGTTTACCCAGGCGCATGCACCCCACACACTGATGGAAGACGTGGCATTCAACTTCCACATCCCATCCTCAAGAATCTTGCACACTTCTACACAAACAAATAGCAATGAGGTCACGAAGGGATATCAACACCAACTTCTCCATCAGGCACCGTACATTTAGGGTCTCTTTTTTTATTTTTTATTTTTTATTGAGACATAAGTAACGCATGACATTGTGTGAGTTCCAGGTACATGATGTAACGATTCAGGCTTCGTATATATTGTGAAACGATCTCCACAATAAGTCTATGTTAGTACTGGTCACCATGCATAGCTATCATTTTTTTCCTTCTGGTAAGAACGTTTAAGATCTACTCCCTTAGCAAGTTTCAAATGCATAGTACAGTATTATTAACCATCGTCACCATGCTGTAAATTACATACCTAGAACTCAATTATTTTCTAACTGTAAGTTTGTACCTTTTGACCACCTTCACCCATCGTGTCCACCCCCGCCGCTTCTGGCAACTACCAATCTGTTCTCTGTGTAGGATTTTTTACATTGTTTTTGTTTTTCACTTTTCAAGATTCCACATATAAGTGCTGTCATATGGTATTTGTCTTTCTCTGCCTTATTCTGACTTATTTCACTTAGCATAATGCCGTCGAGGTCCATCCATGTTGTTACAAATGACAAGATTTCCTTCTTTTCGATGGTTGAGTGATAATCCATTATGTGTACATCACATTATCTTTAGCCATTTATCCATCCATGGACACTTAGGTTGTTTCCATGACTTGGGTAATATAAATAACACTGCAATGAATATGCGGTGTTTTCTTTGGATCCATATTCAGAAGTGGGATTGCTGGGTCATAAGGTAGTTCTATTTTTAATTTTCTGAGGAAACTTCATACTGTTTTCCATCGTGGCTGCACCGATTTACATTCCCACCGACAGTGCACAAGGGTTCCCTTTTCCCCACATCCTCACACAGGAATGTTTTCATTTCTTTTAAAGTCAGAAGGAAAACTGACCTTTTAGGGTAGAAGATTATATTCATCTTTAGTCCAAGGCAATCATAAAATACAATATTTAATACTCTTATGGAAAAAGAAGCTTCTGAAGGCCAAGTTGCCCAGGACTCATGAAGGGAGACTGAGCCCCCGAAGGATCCAGGGGATTGAGGATGAAGATGTGATCAGCTCTATCTTATGGAGTCAGGGAACCCCACCTGGAGGAGAGGCTCCTTCTTCACATACCCAGATAAACGGGGACAGAAAAGGAAGACTTGTGTAAGAGAATCGAGAGAGAAGCCTTGCAGTGCGTGGGGACTACCAGCAATACAGCATGGCCGGAGAGTAAACGGCAGGATGGGGGAGCATCAGGAGATGAGAGGGAGTGGGGGCTGGATATGTCAGTCTTATTAGAAGCCATGCAGAGGGCCCTGCGGTCTATCGTGTGAGGGAACACACGTTTCTAAAGCTTGGGGTTTTGAACGGAAGCAACTTGATGCAACTTGGATTTTGGAGAAACCATGCTGCAGCTGGTGAAGGACTGGGGAAGAGGGCCGGCCGCCGGCCGTACGCCCAGGGCCCTGAGCAGCAGCCACCTCGGCGGTTCCTGCAGGAGCACAGGTTGCTCCCTGCCATCATGGGGTCCCACTCCAACCCTCTTCAAGAGTGGAACTCAACAAGCGACAAAGCCTTTTTCTTTCTTTGCCCAAAGCATGATGTAAAAGATTTAGGGGCAAATGAATAACAATCCTCCTGGGTCCATTTTTCAAGTGGAAATTCTGAAGAGAAATGGGGAGTATCCGTTACGGACAGGAAGGCGGAGGTGCAGGAAACTTGCCAGACATTCATTTAGAGAGGTACCTTCTCACTAGCTCTTCTAAGTGTGCAGCCGACTTTTAAAGATTTGTTTCCTTAGGAAAAAAAGTATAAGAACTGTTGCTATGACAACCTAAGGGCATTTAGAATGGCGCTTAGATTCTAAAATTCAAAGCCTCTTAAAAAGATGATCTTACTGGCCCCTCCACAATTTTTCTAAAGCTTCCAAGGGGAGGCTTCTGCCAGGTATTTGGCTACAGCCCGTCTAGATCCTCAGCAGACACAATTAATTGGTGGCAGATTTTAGTATGGCTTGTTACCTTTCCTTCCCTGCTCTCTCAAACTGCCTTGAGCTCTGAGTCCCCACAGGGCACAGGGTAATTTGGGTTCGTTGCCTCCAGAGGAAAAAGGTGATTCTGTGGCTTAGGAATCACATGGAGCCAGGGCTGATGGGCAGTGGCCTGATTTTGTCCTGAAACACTCTGGGAGCAGCTGAGCTTTCCTGATGGAACCAACTTAAGGAAATGGACTTAGCCGGGAGCCAGGGGATACCCCCCCACTGAGACAGGAGTTCCACGAAAACGGGAACTCCAGTGCTTTTAGTCACAGGTGCAAATGTGGATTTCACACAAAGCAAGCAGACAGTAAATGTGTTTAATGTATGAATACATGAGTTAATGAATGGTCAGGAAGTCATTCTGTGCAGATTTCACCCCACCCCTCTCAGGTTCAGCTGCTTTATGCGGCTGAGATATGTCTATATGCTTGTTACCCCACAGATCTTATCACCCAGACTACAAAGAGCATGCACATGTCTTGGGACAAAGCATGAAAGAGTGCCACCCAAGGCTTTCAGGAATTACTTGATGAGTGAGTGAGTGAATGAATGAATGAATGAATGAATACGTGAAAACAATCCTCTTTGGCCCAGAGCCCTTGGCTGCAACGCTGTCTTCTTGGGTTCCTTCCTGCCTGTCATAGTATTCAAAGTGCCTCTCACACTGAGTGCAAACATTCCACGCCGTGTAATGCACAGAGGAAGCACGCCGATAACCTGAGCAGTGCTCAGATACTTTCATCTTTCAAAGGAGGGAATCCTACACCAGCTTTTGTTGCCTCTGCCATGTGGGCTCTGACACACAGAACAGAAGGGTCACACTATCTAAATGTCCAGTTGTCGGAAATGAAGTGATTGGATTTCACCTGGACTGTCTGTTCCCACCTCAGACCCTGGGGCCATGCTCCCCTGCCCAGGACACTGGCTTCTTGTCAGCCCTTCAGGTGAGCCCTTGAAGACCCAGGAAAAGACCCTTTCCCAAAGATGAGCACACGGTGGGCAGGTGTCCAGTTGCCCCCTGCTGCCATCTCCATGCTGGGGTTGGAGCTGCTGCATATGGCATCTTGGGGAAATGGACACAGAGAACATATTCTCGGTGTCAAGTCCACCTGGTCTCGCTACAGAAGCGCTGGGGAGAGGATGCTCGCCCAGGTCTCTGGGTAACTGACAGCCAAGCTGGACCTTGATGAGGGATTAAATTCAAACACATCGTCGCATGGGATACGGCAAAATGATAAAAAGAACCAGTGACTCTAGATCAGGGGTGTCCAAACTTTTTTCAACGTTTTTCACCAAGGGCCATATGCGGTAAAATATACACAGCCGGGCCACTCACTCAAGGTGAAGTACGTATTGCCTCACCTGGTTTATTTAAGTAAACTAAATATATTTTTGTAATTTGCTGCGGGCCAGTTAACAATGGATTGCGGGCCGCAGTTTGGACACCCCTGCTCTAGATGAAAGGTTTAAATGCATTGTATTACTTTTGCAACTTTTCTGTCAGTTTGAAATGTTTTTGAAAATTTAAAGTCAGAAGAAAGGAAGCAAAACAAACAAGGCGTAGAACAGTGTGCATAACCGTGTTTACGGCTGGTTACCTTTTACACACACAAATGCATGGGAAGACACTACCTTGATGTGTGTGGCTGTAACTCTCAGAAAATCTCTAGAGGGTCACGTAGAAAACCAAAAATAGTAGTTGCCTCAGAGAAGGAAACGCATGGACTAGATTAGATGAGAGGCACTGAAGGAGACTTAATGCTCTGCTGACTTTTTTTTTTGCCTTTTGAATTTCACACCATCTTCATCTATTTAACCGTCTTATCTATTTAAAGATAATAAAAATGAAAACAAACCAACAAACCACCTAGTCAGGGCAAACACTGACTCCAAAACTTCTAGACTGTTCTTTTTGCCTGAAACATCCTTGATCTTCTCCTGGTAAATGCCTACTCCTGCTTCATGTCTAAACCCAAAGGCCACCTCCTCCTTGAAGTGGGCCCTGATTTCCTCTGTCAGAGTTGTCTCCTTTGTGTTCCTATGGACCCCAAAGCTGTCTAGAAGAAACTCTTTGCCTGTGCTATGGTTATTTGCCTGTCGGCCTGACTCCATCAAAGAAAGGGGGCTCTGTGAAGGCAGGACTTTACTTTCCCTGTTGTGTTCCCAGAGGCATGTGCATTTGGTTCATTGCTGTAGCTCCAGTACCTAGTCCAAGGGTGAGAACAGGAGGAATGGTCCTAAAGAGATGGCTGAGGAGGGAACACATCCAGGGTTCTGTTTTCTTCTGCCCGAGTGTTACCGCTCACTCAGTGAGTACGTTCAGCTGTATACTGCTGAAGCAGCCAGGTCCCCTGAAAACCCCAGTGGAGAGTCAAGACGTGGCCATACCAAAAGAACTGTAATATACCTGCCCTTCTACGTGGTTGACACTGGAAGGCAAGATTGAAAAAAAAAAAAAGAACTGGAAGAGAAGTTCTCAGGCAAGGAGCTCTCCCCACTGCGAATCAGTAAGTTTATTAACCTCTCTGAACTTCAGCGTCCTCACCTATAAAAGAACCAGGATGACCTCACATACCCATCAACGTTCTGGTGACCTCAAAGTCGTGAGTGTAAAGCATGGAGCACAGTGCTTGGCACATGGTCACGCTCGATAAATACCAGCTGTCAGTGGTGCTCTCAGGACTGATCTCTGCATTCTGTTCATCACCAGTTAAATAAAGCAGGACCGAAGGACCACCCCTGTGGTGGAGGGTTTTCCCCGGGTATCGATCTGGGCAAAGGGAGAAACTTCACATCGCCTGGCGCGGCGAGCTTCCTGTAATCCTGAGTTGATTGCAGGAGTGCCAGTTGCGTTGTATACACTGAAGATTGCAAAGTAGTCAGCAAGTGAACTGAGTGTCTGTTTATAATTCTAGTGACACCAGCTACAGACAGATACTTGGCCTCTTTCTCCACAGTGGCCTACATCCCCAAATAGGAAATGTGCATGCACAGACAGACCCAGCAGGCACAGGGGGTGAGGAGGCAGGCTGCCAGCGTTCCCAACTGTCAGGGCCAATGCAGAGCCAGGTGAGCTGCCCGCCTAGTGGCTTTTTGGGATTGACTTGTATGCAATTGGAAGATAATTGGGTAACCTGTGACCAGCAGACCCTGCTGGTGATCACTCAGCAGAGTCTCAATGCGTGCACGCTTTTCATGAGCATAAGGACGAATGCCTGTCACTTCAGCTCACTCATGGATGTGCCCCAGTGCCCTACTGAAAGCCCAATGGGATAGCAGGTGCAGAAGTCCTGTCCTGTAGCTGCTCAGGTAATTCCTCCCCTGCTCTGAGGTGGTACCTAAGTAAGAAAAGTGTGCCAGGAATGGAAGCTCCAGTGTGTCTCTCTGGAAGTCAGCCAGAGAGAGCTGGTGCCTAAGCCCACACCACTTACTTCATCACCATTTGTTACAAGTCTTGCTCTTTCTCTCCCCAGCCCCCAGCCCTCTCTTTCCCTTCCTACTTGGATTCTGAGCGCTTTATACAAACTGACTTAACTGTAAGTTCCTTCAGGAAGGGAATAGTACTCTTTCATTGCTGCCTGTGTGTGTGGCATGTCATAGGTACGTGTTCAAGAAATGCTAGCATTGTGAAATGAGTGGGGATCAAGAAGCTGAGTCTTGAGCCAAAGCTGTTTTTGTAAAACCTTACAGTACGATCATTAACACGTCCTTTCCACCTTCTAGGCAAAAGAAAAAAAAAAAATCCTCTCCTTAAAACGAGAATCTCAGTCTGAAAGATCAAAGGGCCATTCCATCTGTACCATGCTGTGGTGTTTTTTAAAGGGTGTTACAAGCATTAGGATAGTTTACCTTCCTCTTCTTGGAATGAAAGCTAGCCAAAACTCTTCAAAATAGGCTGTGCTAAATTTCTAAGTGGAAAACAAATCTAGCAGATTTCCTAGAAGAGAAATTAAATTCAAATATTTTCTACTTAACTTCTGACTCTGTTTCATTGATACTTTGTTCTAATTGCCCCTATTATCTAGAAAAATAGGAAACGTCAGTCACATGTCCTTGGTGAAGAATTGAAAGGGCCGATGAAATGAAGAGCCCCACTGGGCTTGGCAGAAATGAGCTGATCGCCAGTCACAGGCGTTTCCACAGAAGGGGTGCATTTCATCTGCTGAGCCGGGCTTCCGAGCAAGTGAGCGCAAAACATGCTAATGCAGGAGGAGTCAGTCACACAATTTCCACATCAAATCAGAGCATTTACAGGGACAGTGCAACTCTGCCTCCACAAAGAGCATTTTCATTCATCGGTTTAATCCTGTCATCCACACAGACCAGAGTAGGGGAGAAAGAGTTGGGGTCCGGGTCTCCAAATTGAAATTTTGTCCCCAAACAGACCCATGTTAAAACATGAGTGCAAAACACCTGGAAAAAATCACCAAAGATTTACAGGTCCCAGTCACAGGGGGTGACCATTGGGGAAGGCAAAAGGGACTTCCTAAGAATAAAAATTTCCAAGGATAGAAATTGTGGCAATGTGGCTATAGGCAAGTTATTGTCTCTAAAACTCACTTTTCTCATTTATAAAACCTCGGAAATTACTAGTACCTATCACGGTTGGCTTTTGCAAGGATTAAGGGAGGCAAATCCTTTAAATACCTGATGTGTCTGACACATAGTAAGTGCTTAACACTGTTAGCTGCTGTGATTGCGACTTTTCCCCTGTGGTAATATTAGTCCCACTGCCTCAGTTTCTGTCCAAAATACACTTAACGTCTCTTCATACGTTTAATAAAGGTTCATTGAGAGCTTACTTTAGGTCACATATAGTGCTTGCAACTGGGAGTGTGGTGGCCGCCGATAAATTCTGCCCTCAACAACTTCCAGGTCTAGCTGGGAATGCAGACAACTAAACCGATAATCACAGCCCACTGTGGAAATCACAGCACACAGCCCCTCTGACTACTCCAGTGTTGTTTAGCAGCCACCCATGGCTCAGTCTTAGGAGATCAGAAAGAACTACTTGGAGAGAGTGAGGTCCAAGCTAAGACACAAAATGAGTTAAGAGTTTGCTTGTGAGAAGAGAGAGATTATGGAGCTTTGGTGGAGTGATGGTTGTGCCATATGGTAGATCCTGGTGGATGTGTAGAGTGATGGCTGGGTGTACAGAGAGAGTGGCCAAGAGAAGGGTCTGGATGACAAAACAGTGGCCCCATCATTGGAGGGTCCTGGAGGCTTGGGAGGAGTTCAGATCTCTAGCACTGAAAGGGATTGAGTGGCCAAGTCACATCACAGCTGGACTTCGGGACACCATTCAGGATATATGCAGATGTGGAAGACAGATCACACTGAGCTGACCAGGGAGTAATGACCCTGGAGGTGAAAAGGCCTGTTAGGCGGCAATTATAGTAATCTGGGAGAAAGAGGATTCCAGTTGCATTTGAATGGTGGCAGTGGGGATAGAGAAAAATAAAAAAAATATTTCCGAGATCATCAGAGAGTAGAATCAAAAGGAATCAACATGAATGCATTGCTCTTGGAGGTAAGGGATTGAGAGGCGTCTGGGATTCCTTCCGTGTTTCTGACCTGGGTGAATTCTGATGTTACACTGACATGTGGCACACAGGACAAAGCGAAGGTTTACAGGAGATAACCATAACTTACATTTTGAATCTGCAGGTCAGGTACCTGCGAGACATCCATGTGGAAATGATTTCTAGACATTGGGATACATAGGTCTAGGACCCGAACGTGTGGAAAGTCATGCTGGTATAATTCATTCTTAACTTCCTATCCGGATATTTGGACATCCTATAGAAATAGTTCCAGCCGATGGAGGAGATAAACGGCTTCATAGGATCTTAAAACGTTAAGAACGGTTAGAGAGCCTAGTCCAACCACCCTTGTGGTCCAGAAAAGAACTTATTACCCTACAGGCAGACAGCAGTGAAGGGCAGAGCGGGCTGGACCTGGGAGTTGAAATTAAGACTCAGGGCTTCTGGTCTAGTTCTGTCTTTTGAAGTCTCATAGGTTCAGCTTCCAAGCAACCTTTTCCTTATGGGGCGTAAGCCACCTTGTTTTAACATATTGAAAGAATTATTTTCAAAAGAATACATGGGGAAAACAGCAACATGGCAGTTGTCTTAGTTTGTCAAGCTGAGTCCTTGCTAAAGAATGATAATCTCCTTTAGTTCCTTCTTTCTCCTCTGAATCTACCATAGTAAAAAAAAAAAAAAAAAAAAAAAAAAACTACCATCCTTGTACTGGCGCATAATAGGTGTTCAACAACGAGAACCCAATCACAACAGTGAATCATCACATTCCTCAAAGCCCAGGAAAGCAGGCCTGCTTCCCTCTCAGATACTACTTTGGATCTGGTGAAGGTTCAAACCAAGGCAGGTTCAAGGGGTGGACCTGTTGGCATCGTCTCCACCTCCACTTATCTTGTAATATGTCAATCACCAGTAACGTCGGTCTAGCTTACCTTCTTCACCCATTGGATACTTGCTGCCAATTTCTGTAACACACTCCACCCATCTGATTGGTCTCTCAACAAATGGCAACAGGAATGATCTTCAGGGGGCCACTGAGCCGAAAATGCAGTGATTTCTGCAAAAAAGGGAAAGGGTCATCAGTAATCTAGAGGTGACACCAACAAATAGAGCGATACCCTCTGAGACATAAGGTGCCTAAGACAGACTTTTCTCTTAGAAGATAACAGTCCGGGTGTGGAGAGTGAGATGTAAGCAAACTATCACAATTGTGTGCCCTGTGGGGAAAACCGGTCATGGATCTCGAGATACCACAGGATACTGTGAATAGCCAAATGTGCATTTGGTACTTTAATTACAAAGGTAAAAAGTAGTCATACATCCAGCTTCTTACGATATGCTACGTACCCCACATGCATTTGCTAGAGCACTAACAACAGACCTGGAGGGAAGATATAAAGTCAGTTCCTGAGAGAACCCACATGTTACTGGAATCCAAAGAAAGTACCTTCCCTCCCAAAGTGAGAAATGCTGTCCTGGTGCTGCCAGTTCCTTGTGGAATGATAGGCTCGGTGGCAAAGAGGGACAGTGGTGGCAATGGTGACAGGAGATGTCACGCACATGCCAGCAGACCAGAGCACTGGGCTGACACAGCCTCAATTCTTTATGAAGACGGCATCCCCACCCCCTCCTCACACTACCCCACACTCTGGAGTCTCTTTGTGGGGGCTGTGTTTTGCCTGGGTTCTGGTCTCATTCATCTTCATATCTCCCTAAGTGTCTAACACATTTCCTAGCCCAGAGCAGCTGTTCAATGTATATTTGTTGAATGAATGAAGAGAAGAATATGGAGAGTCTGAACAGCTGTTATCTTTAAAAACTGAGACACTGAACCAAAGAAGGTGGTGGCTGGCATTGCTTCCCAAGCACAGCAGCATAAAGATTTCTTGGATGTCCTTCATCTCTAGAGCTTTTACCTTCTAGGATCAACTCAGCATGCATGAAGGGCTTAAACAGCATCTTACGTTGACTTTCTTTATTATACTTCTTTTTTTTCCCCAGATCCACTTTTCCTTGCCTCATCTTAGTTCCATCTAACAGCTCCTTACACACAATGCCTTCTCTAAAACAATAACAGCAGCAACAAGCGAAAACCCTTTTTGGTGGAGGGCTGAAAATGAATTGTAAATCTAAAATTTGTCCATAACACCTTGATGCCGTGACTGAAGCAAGAACAATGAAACTGTCCTGTTGTGTGCTATGTGTGCTATCCCCAAGACGTCAGGAACAGAGTAGCACAGAGATCATTTCCAGATGCATAAAGCACTATGGAGAAAAAGCTACACGGGGCAGTTCATACAGCATGTACCTAATGAGGAAGGACCCTCCTTTGCAATCATGCTACATGTTGTAGGCAGTCCCCCAAAATGCCTCCCTCCCCAATAAACCACACCCCCAGATATCCATGCCCTTGTGTAGTGCCCTTCCATGTGAACCTGAGCTGTCCTTGGGTAACCAGTGAAATGTGGCAACAGGGACACAATATGATTTCAGAATCTGAGTCATAAGAAATCATGTAGGCCGTCTGGCGCTCTTAGAAAACTTGCTCTGGGAGAAGTTAGCTGCCATCAGAAGTCTGAATACTCTAGACCTCCATGCTGTGAGGAAGCTCCAGCTAGCCATGTGGAGAAGCCACACAAACAGAGAGATGCCCAGCCATCACTAGCTGTTCCGGGCGCCCAAGCCGAGGTGCCAGATGGTGAGTGAAGATGCCATCTTGGACATCCAACCCAGTCAGACCTTCAAGTGACTCCAGCCATCTGACTGCACAGCATGAGAGACCCGAACTAAGAACCATCCAGACGAGTTCACTCAACTCAACTATAAGAGATCATAAACTGTTTTTATAAGCCATTAAATTTTCAGGTGGTATGTTACTCAGAAGTCGATAACTAAAACACTATAAGCAGAAAGAGAATAGACATTTGCCACAGCTTCACCAATATATTATCTTAAAATACACATAACCACTCTGAGTATCATGAAACCCAGCTCACCGCACCACTTAAAGGCATACGACTCTCGTTCCAGGTGTACAACCAGTAACACCTAAGGTGGATTGGAATCCAGCAGTGCAGACTTCAAAGCCTGTGTTTCTTCTGTTTTCCTTCTCCAGTCAGTTAATAATACAGCGGTATCTGTAGCCAGTGTGTTTTAAAAAAATGCACTTCTCAAATCTATAAAACCTAATTGAACTCCTACTTCCCCTTGCATTCTTTACCCCCCCTGCAAAATGTTTCCTATAAAACTCCAAAGCCTGCAAAGACAATTAAGAGCTTTGGAAGGAAAGCAAAAATAGATGGGTGGATTGTCTATGAGCTCTGATCCCTGCAAACATTTGAGAAAGAGGAGCTGTGGATTCGTGGAATGCTGGTATACAACCTCACCACGTTTCTTAGAAAAGAAAAAACAAAAAAGAGCATAAGAAATCTAAGCTGTGTTTGTGCTTTTAGCAGACTTGATGGGGGCGGGAAAGAGCTCATTGGGTGTAAGAGGGCAGGGTGGGGATACTGCAGACATTCTCTTTCTGTGCAGGTACTCTGGGTTGGGATGTTCATTTTCCCTCCTCTCCCCACATCTCGTGACTCCTCAAGACCTGGAACCAGAGCCAGAAAAACACACCCCAGCATTACTGCATCCACCCCAACCTATGCTGAGGACTCCCTTCGTGCACAAGGCCATCACAGGTCTCTTAAGAGCAGGCCACTGCCTCTCTCAGCCCCTCCCATCATTGCATGTGGCCGCCCACAGTACTGAACTTCTTAGAGGCACAGACCCTGCATGCCATGTATTATTTCAGAGAGATTGAGAAATCAGGAAAAAGAACACCATGAAGCCAAGTGGGATGGAGAAAGTAAAGTGGAAGAAAACCAAGGAGAAAACTCAGGG
The DNA here is from genome assembly GCF_057876585.1 of Rhinolophus sinicus. Classification (NCBI taxonomy): domain Eukaryota; kingdom Metazoa; phylum Chordata; class Mammalia; order Chiroptera; family Rhinolophidae; genus Rhinolophus; species Rhinolophus sinicus. Next base: position 67,380,578 of record NC_142508.1, on the reverse strand, counting down.
AAGGATGGGGGTGTGACTGTGGCGGATTTCTTTGGCTGAGTGAGCTCTGACTGTATAGAAGGCTTGCTACACACAGAGCCACATTCTGCCCTCTGACCCACGAATCATGCTGCCATTCCTCTCTTAGGATCTCTGCTCTCAGGTACATACCTTGGCTTATCAATCTCCATGAAGGGGCCTTAGTCTAGAATGTAGACTCAGCCAGGTCAGGTATGTGCCAGGATGATTGTCAGCATCACAACGACAACAAAAACAGTGCTGGGGAGGGTAAGGGCTGAAAGCATATGTGAATTCGATTAAAATCGTCCCTACCCCACTACTCCATCAACACGTTTCAGGATCCCCAGGCCCCTTAGTGTTTGTACAATGCTAGTTTAGGTTACGGCACAGGGTGACAAGTTAAAAAGGAAAGAAAAGGGATCTGGGTAGCCCAAGGAGACAGTGACCGGTCCCTTTTAAAGATGAAAAAACTGAGGCTAAGTGATAAATGCCCAAATGCTAGAGTAAGGAAGCAGCGCAGCTGGATTAAATCACTGACAAGTCTACTCCTTTCCCTCCAGCTTTAAGAACCCACAACGAGATCACTTCCCAGGGTAAATCATGCCTATTTCTCTGGTATGTGTCCACAGATAATTTCTGTTTCTTGGTATGACAAACAACAGGGAATTTCAGGTATTTTGGTCTGCATAAACAAATGAAATGTCAGGTTTCGAAACTTTAACGGGCAAAGAAGTTAAGCAATGGCCAGATACTTCTCTGTCAGTCTAGTTGTTTGGCTGATGTTGCTGTGTGTTTCTTGCTCTGCAAGCAGGAGAAGGGGTAGCTCGTAGGTAGCAGAGCCTAAGTGTCCTGGAGACAGGGCTTTTTCCTTCTGTGGGTGTCACATGTTTCTGACATTGTTGAAGGGATGAATAAACCCAATTAATAATCACCACTGCATGTTTTTCTTTCCTGTTATCACCAAATATCACAACCATATGGTGAAGCATATTTTGTAAGATGGTTTATACGATAGTTTATATTTTTTATATATTTATAAGATAGTGTGTGTATATATATATAATATATATATATATATATATATATATATATATATATATATATTTTTTTTTTTTTTTTTTTTTTTCCATGAGGTAAGCAGTAAGCTACTGAATGTGAGAAAACAGGACTTAAACTCCATGCTTTGCCTCTTCCAAGCTACTTTCACTCTGGGTGAGCAAGAACTCTGTGAGCCTCAGTTTCCTCACTACAAAATGGGGATAATAATAACTGTTTTGTAGGATTATTGTGAAGAGCAGTGATAATAAATGCAATACCTCACCCAGGCTAGGTAGGCACCCAATAATTAGTAGCTGTGATTATGAGAAGATTGTAGATTGTGCTTTTCAATTGTGCATGCTTAAAACTTTAGTTTTACCTTTTAGTATATATTTGATATTCACCAAGCCCTATGGGAGATGGATAACCATTTATATAGAACAAATATTCATCTATTTACATATATGAATGTGCAATCATATAATATAAAATTAATGTTAATCTATAAGTAATTTCCAGAGCATTCTTTTCGCAGATGAGGAAACTGAGTCTCAGAGTTCACTGGCTAAACTTAGATCTCTGCTCCCGCTAGGATGTTAAGGGCTGCCAGCTGCCCCTAGCTCCTGCCTGACTGCAAAAATCTCCAAGGCCAGCTCCTCACTGCCTGTGCTGGGTGACACCCACTGTCTGACTGTAATTACAAGAAAACATCCATAAAGAGTTCCTGGGCTCCAAATGGATTTGACACAGGGGCCCTTTAAATCAAACTCTTAACACGATTATCTTTATTTCTCTTTAGTAGTTTTTTTTTCTAAGTAAGCCATGCCTTTTAGAGGCACCTAATACAAAGTGACAACCTTCGCCGTGTTCCAAAGCGCCGATGGACTGGCGTAGAGAGAGCCCATTGTCACCATGGTAATTACCGCACAATACCTGAGGGCCAATGGACAGTCGGGAGACTCAGGCAGGAGCTGAATCCCACATTGTCCGGGCCGATAAAAAGATTAGAAGCCCTGAAAAGCCGGAGAGCGGGATCTCACAGCTCTTTCGCGGGGCTCTGAAAGGCCCATTGTGCCGCCACCATAAATTCTGGGTTCCCCGGGCACTTGACAACTGAAGCCAGGGACAATAGAATTCTTGTGTCCAACAAAACATTCCTTGTCCAGTGCCAGTCTCATCAGCCACATTTACAAATGTCTTTCGTTGTACCCAAATAATTCCCTATTAGAAGGGCTATTGGGAGCAGAACTAAATAAATATTCACAGCCTTTGTAATATCTTTGGGAAATGAATAAACAAACAGTCATCTAGCATATGAGCGAACCTCCTGCCTCTCTACATTTTATCCCTATTTCTCACCCAAATGACGTAGTTTTGCTTTCTCCCCTTTAACATATTAACAACTGCGATACTGGGAGCCCCAGTTTTATTTGCCACCTACTACATACCCCCCATATATATTGCGTTGGTGCTTCTACGTGCATGTTTTTTTTTTTTTTTTTAATTAATCTTCCCAACAGCACTGGAAGGGGCTTGTTATATTCCATTCCTACCTCCTACAGGAGGAGGGAATTAAACTTCAGGGAAGTTAAACAACTTGCCCAAGATAACAAACCTAATTGGCAGCAGAATGGGAATTCAAACCTGGATTTCCCTTGCTCCAAAGGCTCTGCCTTCCCATTTTGCCATGATGATTTCTCTACTGAATAAAAAAGGAAAAAAAAAAATGTCAGACTAAGGGGAAAAATCTAAGCATATCCACTATACAACCCCCAAATATACACTGAGTCTATTTATATTGTTATGAAACCTGAGGACTCTTACAAGGAAAATAAAAAGCCTTTCTCCAAGAGAGCATATTTTATTTTTGCCCTAAAATGCCAGAAATTTTATTTTTACTTTTGTGTGTGTGTGTGTGTGTGTGTGTGTGTGTGTGTGTGTGTGTGGAGGGGGTGGTTAGGTGTCAAGCAAACACAAATAAATATAAACCAAGCTTCAGGAAAGTTCCAGGAACGTCCATACGGTCAATTGGTAAAATTTTAGAAAGAATCACTGGGGTAAACAAAGCAAGCAGGGCACACACAATCACACATGCCCCAGAACTCTTCCCTCCTCTTCCATAGTTTATTTTCTTTTACTTATCTGTCTCCTCCCTGTGAATGAACAAATAATCCCAATATCTGACAGCAATGCACATGGAAAAACCAAGTCCCTTCTTAATGGAAGCCACCTACTAGAAGGATGGCCATGTTTACATAAAAAAATGTTCCCTATCAGGTCAGGAGGTGTGCACACACATTAACACAGCACAGGTGTCTCTCTCCTGGGTCTATCCTCAGCCTCACCACCTGCCTAGGAAAGGTCTGCTGAGCCCTGAGCCCTGCCGGCTCCGTGCCTCTGAGCTTCTCTGCACACACTGTCCCCTCATCTGAACTCTGCTCCCATTCACTATTAGTATAACTGTGGGGGACCTGCCCCTCACTCCCAGGCGTGGACTCAGAGGGGTCTGGACTCCCACCGTACACTCTATCACTTCTGGATTTCTCCCACAGGTAGAGCGCTTTGTTCTTATGGCTGTCGGCCCCTTCCGGCGCTGCATCCAAGGAAGCTTTGAGTTCCTTGAAAACAGAAATCACATCTTATACTCACTGTTGTCTGGCCTGGGTCAGTGCACTGCTAACCCTTTCTGGAGCTTGGCTTATTGGAGAAATAGATGAATGGGTAGTAGTTAAAAAGAGAATAAGCACAAAACTATGTTTTTATTTTAATTTTAAAACATTGAAAATCTATTGCGTTTTTATCTACTTGATGTCAAATGAGAAGTATAAAATTTGTAATTTTATCACTGTATAATTTGTATTTTTTTTTTTTAAAGGACTGTAATGATGTACTTACTTGGTCCAAATTATTCCGCCTTGATGAAAGCAACAGCAAGCTGTTTGGCTTGTTTTCTAAAATAGTTAAAATCAGTAACACAGGCTATCATTTTGCAAACAATTGGTTATTAACAAGGCTGCGTAGCTAATAGGTCCTTCTCGATTGACATGTGTTTGTGTAAGCACTGAGTTTGAAAAAGTATAATTGATATTTCCCAAATACTTCAAATGCCAAGTGAAACATTGAATCATCTTTGAGGATTGATGGGCATGCTATCAGTCATGTACACACGATGCTAACTCTTTCTGCTCTGCTGTACCTCCAGAAACGGGATGTTAAGTAGATACCACTTAATCCAAACAGGAAAAATGATTGTTAACATGACCGAGAGTTTTCTATGTGCCAGGTCCCAGGCTAAGCACTTTCCTACAATATATAATGTAATTTTACACCAATCCTATACGTCAGGTAGTATGATTTTCTTTGTCCCATAACTAGGAAATTGAGGCACAGAAAGGCTGAGTAAAGTTGCTCTCCTTTACAGAGCCACCAAGCAGTGAAGCCGGGATTTGGACACAGGCAGCTTGAATCTATAGCAATTCATGCAATAGCAATTCTCCACAGCTTTCTCCAGTCATAAATTAGGGCACGGATTTAGGGAACTAGTCCAATGAGTTTTACAAAAACGACTAAGGACTACGTCACTTTACCAGGCTACTGAACTACCCAGAGGGAGAGCAGCACCAGTGAAGCACCCCCAAATGGAATGAAGAAGAGCAGAGGCCTCATGCAGTCAGGGGCTCTTAACATTCTATCAAATCTGGGCAACTTCCATACAACTAAGAAACCAACTTATCTGCCAATCTCCATATTCACATAGTCAGAGAAGTATTTACACACACACACTACTCACACGTTGATCACTCATCTCCGGAACTATTTAAACCACTTTTCTTATCCAGCAACTTACAAAAGGTACTGGGGTGGATTTGATGGTCAATAAGGCTCTTTCCTGTTCTAGTCTACAGAATTGTGTAATTGAAATAATCAGTTCTCCAGCTAAAAGCAACCCACCTCCCTTCAGCAGAGCTCTGAGCATATTTGAGGGAATACTGAGCTAGCGGATCTCTAGAAGCCTTTCCCTCTCCAGTATTCAACAGGAGCCTGTGATTGCACGGGCTAAAGCTGGTACTACGACGAAGACCCCCTTTAAGAGGACAGCACATGTGCACAAGACCCTGAGGGCAAGAGCGTTCTCTCTTTAGCTCTAGGGTGAAGTGTGGACACAGACAGGTTTCAGTCCCTGACAAGATGGTCTGGTGGCCTCAGGGAAAGCCAGAGGACCCTGTCCAGGAGCCAAACCGAGCAGGCATGTCATGGCGCAAGCAGGGAGAGAGAGAGCAGGCAGCCAAGCTGTGGAATTAGACAGACCTTGGCAGGAAGCGCTGCCCCTGCTGGGGGTGGACTTCGGAGTCCAGAGGGCTGTTCCCACGTGGGGCACTGCTCTCACCAGCTCTGTGACTTAGGATTCTTTCCTTATCAATAAAACAGACACTGTAACGCCTCCCAGAGCTGTGAGGGGGTGAGGACAAATGAGACAGTGCATGCAAATTACATACGTCGTTGTTTCTGGCACAAATTTACTGTTCACCAAATTAATCGACATCATCATCATCAAAATTGTATCCGTTTTCTGTTATAAGAAAGTAATATAAAGAAATATAAAGACATGCACACAATGCCTGACACAATAGGACCCCAACTAATTATTATTATTATTATTATTATTATTGGCATTAATTGACAATGAATCAGGAAGGACCTTTTCAAATCTCTTTCAATCCCAATCTCAGCAAAGAGTAAGTCTCTACTTGTAGTGATTCCTGAACGAATCTAACAGAGAAAGCAATCTCAGGCTCAGAGTAGATTCAATTATATTGTTTCCTTTTAATTTGACCTATTTGGGGGCTATCTTTGATTTATGACAAGAGGTACTGGAATGCCATCAATGACAATGATACCATTTTCTTCCAAAATATTCAATGATTGATTCCAAAATGATTCAAAAGAATATATTAACTAAATAACATTGTGGTTGGTGCCCAGATATTGTGAAGACAAACATGAGTGACAGCAGGGTGAGGAACACCGACCCATTGCACTGTAATTATTTTGGGGATGGGGAGACGGAGGCTCCAAGTTGAAGTGGGTGAGGGGCAGAGCCCACAGACCCCCGCCTCACTCTGCTATCCCCTGGCCTTTTCTGCAGTACCCGCATTCATACCACATGGTGTGAAGATGGCAGTGGTTCTCTTCCAAGGGCAGAGACAGACTTACAGGGAAAGACACATGTCAGTCCTGGCCTAGGGCCAGAGTGCGAGCAGAGTCTAATAACTCCAGAAATGTAGGTCTCCGTGGAGAAGAAACTAGGTTGAAAACTCACTGGGCACAGACTCCGTCTTGTACCTCTCCCTATAATTCATGGCGTGCATTTTGCATATGCATTATACACACACTCTGTTTTATTCCAAAGGAGATTTAAGGCTGCCTACGTAGAGTAGTCCTGCTTTACACAATAAAAATGAGAAAAGGAGAAATGATGATCCCGCCTTAGGCAACGAGCAACATCCTTAGAGTAAACAGAATGGAAGGAGAATGACTGGGCAGGTTAGAGCATCGCTGGCACGTGGAGGACTCAGTGTCTAGCAGGTGAGGGAAGGGTGTGAGGCCGGCTGCAGGAGGACATGGGAACCAGCCCGTCCTCCAAACGCTGCCACAGGCTCACCCTGAACCGTGGCCTGCTCATGCCTCTCTCGGTTCCAAAGCACCGGAGGTCTCCTTGGGTTGACCTCTTCTGTTTCTAACAATAACCAAGCCCCCGTTGACCCAAGTCCTGTGCTGAAATGGACCATCACACTGACCTGAGACTGGAGAAATCTCAGACAGAGAGGATGAGTCACGTACCCTAGTCACCCAGCTTAGAGGCGACTGGAGTCCAGGGCTCCCCTTCCCGGCCACCACCGCTCTTCCCCAGGGCAGGCCCGTCATGTCATTAGGGGGCTCCGCCGGCTTCCAGCTTCAGCTGGGCGGCTCCTTTGCTCAGCTTAGCTACCTTCGCTCCTACTTTTGTGCATGTTCCTCGTCTCTTCTTTACAAGCGTGTCCTTGTCCTTTAAGGCCTCGGCCAAATGGTTACCTCCTGGTAACCCACCTTCCTTTCTCAACTTTGCACGCGCGCGCACACACACTCACCATGCCATCATCTGTCAACCATATGTCCTGTCCCCCAATGTTTCTTGAGCATCTACTATGTGCCAGGTCCTGGTCAAGACCCTAGAGAATCCACCAGACAGGGCTGCTATCCTTGCTGAGTTTCCATCCAGTGGTAGAGTGAGAACGTGAGCAGAGAAGTGAACAGCAAACCCTTTGTGTCGTTTTTCTTGGGGCCCCTTTGAATCAGCACAGCACGCTCACACAGCAGCTGAGGGAACGAGAGGCAACCCCTGCTGCTCGCAATCTCTTATCTGTCATTTGGGCCTGAAGTCCCAGGGCACCTTGTGGTTGTAGGGAATCATTCCCCGGCCATTTGCCTGCCACCCCCGGTCCCTGGGAGCTTATGAAGATCAGCAGCTCTGCCGTCTGCGTCATTCTTAGCTCCTGCAGCACCTACTGCATTGTAGCTGCATGTGCTACAGACCATAAACGCAGACGCCCAGACCTGAAGTTTGAGGGACATCACAAGTCACAGCATGGAAGAGCCAAATGGAAACTCAGCGGTGACTTATCCAGTGATTTTACTAACTGTGCTTGTCGGACTGGGTATTTTGGGGTCTCCCAAAGGCTGCTACAGGGGTGATAATGGGTGAAGGTAGTGCGGGGAGTTGGTTGTGGGATCCCCTCCTCTTCCTACTTTCTTATACTTAATTCATAGGAGCTTGGCTTTATTTGTTTTATACATGTTAGGGTTTGGCGTAAGATTTTGTTTATAAAAATCTGCATGAAATTCATGGACTCGAGAGGAAAGAAATAATGAATCCAGGAGTTAATTTTTACAGCACCTCATTATGAATAACTGTCCATGTTTAGATATGGACAGATGTCTGCGACAACAGACAGATGACTAGACAGTGATAGAACACACACAGGAAATGAACAGATTTCGTATTAGGACGTAGACGTATAAAGGTGTGGAGAGAAGGGGTATTGAAACAGTAATAGGACATGCCTTCCCGGGAGGCAGAGGTCTTCTCAGCCCCACTAATCTAAAACTTTGCCTTCAGCTCTGACCATTCACTCATTTATACTTCCTCTCACTTATTCAATAATTATGTATTGAGCATTTCTCTTTTTTTTAATTTATTGTTAGTAAAATTACATAGGTTTCAGGTGTATAATTCTGTAATACATCATCTATAAATCCCATTGTGTGTTCATCACCCAGAGTCAGTTCTCCTTCCATCACCATATATTTGATCCCCCTTACCCTCATCTCCCATCCCCCACCCCCCTTACCCTCTGGTAACCACTAAACTATTGTCTGTGTCTATGAGCTTTTGTTTCTCATTTGTTTGTCTTGTTCTTTTGTGAGCATTTCTATATGCCAGTCTCTTTGCAGATATAAAACACATAGAATTGGGGGGGCATGTGAAGGTAAGACAGGAAGAAAGGGAGGGAGGGAGAAGGAAGAGAAGGAGGAAGGAGGGAAGAAGAAGGGAAGGAAAGAAGGTAAGAAAGAAGGAAGCAAGGGAGGAAGAAAGGGTATGGTAACTGCAAGTAAAGCAGCAATTGAGTGGAGGCCCTGAAATTCCCTTCCTTCCCTCTCTTCCCCAACACTCGGTGGGGGTGGGGGTGGGGCACTAGTTTACCCAAAGCAAATGCAGCTACAGAGGAAGCAAGTGGGTGAGAAGAAAGAAGAGCACTCCCAAAATAAGACATGACTAAAGAAAAAGAAAGGAGAGATGATGGCATGATTGGATCTATGAGACTGTTTATTTTTAGTGTCCTAAATAAAATTCTCGCCAATGACCTTGCCAAATTATGATGCAAACAGAGTTAATGAAAGCTCTCTCAACTTTCTCTTTCAAGTCAGCTCCTCACCAGATTGTTTCTGCAGACATAGCCCCTAAAACCCTGGAACCTCCTTAAAGGACTAAGCCTAAGAGGTTTGACCTGAAATTGAGCAGATGGATTTACTTCCATAGTTTTCTGCTTTTCTAGTTGTTTTTTTTTCCCTGAAGACGTTGAGGGACGTTAGCTTTCCTAAGCAGTTAGTTTTACACTTTTATTGCTATTGCTTTGTCTTCCAGTTAAATGTCACTCATCTTCAGAAATGAGGAAAATGCTCCTCGCAATTAGGAAAGGTGCCTGCTTTTAATGACATCTAAATGGTTTAAATTTTAAAAAATACAAAAAGAACCCCCCCAAAATTCTGATGTTAACTTAACTCATTCTAGGTTTCTTTATGCATGTTTCAAATACTCTTTTTTCATTAGAGAAATAAGGCATTCAAGCTTTAATGAGTTGACTCAAGTGGAAAAACCGACTTGAAGTACACAACATGCTAGGTATTGCAAATCTTTTCTAATCCCATTCTGCTTCATTCAGATCCCGAATAAGAATTATATCCTTTTATTCACATAAAGTCAAAATGACCTTATTGTAATAGGAGAACATTTAAGTAAGACACAATACACACCCTGGCTGGAACAGCACGCCTTTCCCAAAGTTGTAATTATGTGAATTGTAAAGCAATGTGGACAAATATGTTGGAATGTTTCAACATGGTTCATGATGAAATAAAATCATTACTCTGATTACGATAATGTAAAAATATTTCTAAGTTGAGCACTGGAAGGGAGGAGAAAAACAAGGGCAACTTATGAGTCAGAGTGAATGAACTGCAGGGTTTTTTCCCTCTCTCTGCCTCGTCCATTCTTACATGATTTAAAAAGTATTATCTGTCTTAAACACAAATCTGTAATTTTAGAGAGTCTCATCACGCCACCAGAAGTGTCTCTTTGGCAGGGTCGATAGGTGAGCCAGCCACACTCAAAGGGAACCAGTGGTCTAATAACTGAGCACCTTCCATCACTTTTCCTGTAGGACCATAAAAAAACCTACTCTGTCTGGAGATGCCAAAAGAACCAACCAATTTATTCCAAAATAGAAACAAGAAAATGGTGTATGATACTAAATGACTGAATCATTGAAGTGTCAAATTAAATATTGATACCACCAATTTGATTCTAAAATACTCCCTGGCGTGGAAGAATCCAAAAAGGGAGGTCAGCAATTACCAGACAGATGGCACAAAAAGATTATCCCTGGAGGCCCCCTTCATTTCACCTGGTTTCTTCTTCCAACACACACCTGCTGACCACCTATGGTGAACCTGGACCGTGCTGGAGACTAGGGACAGTGATGTACAGAATTACACCCCTACCCTTAATGAACTTGCATCACAATTTAACTCTGGCTGCCCTACACTCAAGCATGGATAGAATTACCCTGAAGATCTCTTGAGATTTGCTACCTAGATCAGAATACATCAGCCAGCAACACGTGCTATGATCAACACGGCTGGTCTGCACTTCAGGGGTGCTGAGTTCAAGCCCAGACTCTGACACTTGTGACCACAGGCAAATCCCTTTGCCGCTCACAGCATCGGTTTCCCCATCTAAACAATCAGGAGGTGAGTGAGCTGAATCTTAGAAAGCCCAAAGCTCCACTGTTCTATGAGGCAATACACTCATTTGTATCCAGATACTGCACACTCACTTATGAACAGAGACTTCAAACAATAATGTATTACATATTTTAAAGTTGCTCAGAGAATCAATCTAAAAAGTTCTCATCATAAGAAATAAAGTGTGTAACTATGTGAGGTGATGGATGTTAACTAAAATAACTGTGGTGATGATTTTGCAATAGATCCATGTATCAAGTCATTATGTTGTACACCTCGAACTAATACAATGTTGTATTTCAGTAAAATTGGGGGGATTGGAAGCCACAGAATATGGCGAGAACACAGGGCACCTTCCTGCCCCCCCAGAGCAAACACCTATTCAGCAGGAAAGAGGGCAGGGATGCAGGGAGTTGGCGACAGAGATCTTCATGGGGAGTTTTAGAGTCGAACCATCCTGAGTTCAGATTTTGCCTCTGCTTTGTAATAAAACATGAGACTTAGAGCAAGGGACTCAGCTCTGAAAGTGTCAGTTTCCTCACGTCAAAAGCGGCATCGCCACTGCTTCACTCGGAAGTGAAAGGAGGTGATACGTGCAAGGCACTCGGTACTACTTCCCACACTCAGGGGGTGCTCAATAAATGTTCCTAAGTTAAAATGGTGAGATGACACGAATATTATATGCTGGAAACTCCCGCTAAGACTTTACCTTGTTCACTTTTCTCTTCCCATCACCTGGCATAGGTCAGTCACATACGAGATGCTCAGTAAACAAATAAATGTTAATGGTGATGAACTGCTCCTGGTTAAAAGCTCTGATTGGCAATTATGTACATATAATTAATTAAACATGAGAACACAGATCGGTTACTACTTTATACAGTTTGGTTGGGGGGGGAGTATCTTTCAAAATGCAAGGTAAAGTGGTGCTGAAAAGGTCACAGACGCTGGGACACGCCAACCTCCCACATGGCTTCTGAGATCAGCAGAGGCAAAGCCAAGTGCATGAGTCATGGCCCAGAAATGCTGCAGCAGGGACCAGTTGGAAACATGTCTATCCCGGCAACTGTCCGGACTGAGCTCTTCATTGATTAAACAAACAGTTCAAAAGTCCTTTGAGTAACTCCACAGTGGCCTTGGGTAGAAGAGAGGCAAACAGAGCTAACACCAAGAGCAGAAAATGTGAGAACCCGTGCTCCAGAGAAAGTGCTCCGAGTAGAAAATGAAAGGAGCTACTGCAGGGAACTCAGCAAGCCCATCAACGCATGTCCAGGAGCAAAGTTCCAACATAGCAACAGAAAATGTCAGCCTTCAATTAGGCAGCTGCACCAAACATGTGCACGCATGCATGCACACGCACAGACTCAGAGATTTACATGCATGCACATACATATGCATCCACACACATACATGCATTCCAAGGACATAGAAATGACTCTAAAATAACAGAGTCCACTTAGAATCACAGTGAACAAGCCGTTATGATCACTGATGATGATGAACAAGGGGTAACGTAGTGGCTCTCTGTAACTAGGTCAGGCACCAATTGGTAGTCAACTCCACAGACCCAGGAAGATTTAATGAGGAGACGACGGACAAAGACAGAGAGGATGGAAATAGTGCCCCAAGAGTGTGTCCCCAGGCACCACAATCTGGCACTGGGGCCGAGCCCATGCCATTTCTCTCATATACACTTTTGGGAACTCTTAACATAGGATCAACAGTCCAGGCCAGCAGCCACCGAGCCAGAATTAAAAACAAACCCAGAATCAGATAGAGATCACGGCCTGAGTAGAAAGTACAGAAATAGCAAACGCATACAGAAGTACGAGTAGACGGCTGCTACAGTGCAGGCAGGACACAAATGACGTGGCACTGCCGACCTAAAGCCATGTCCACAAAAGCCAGTCCCCTTTGCCAGGATCTCTGCAGCACCATTCCCATCCCTCATCTGGGCTGGGCAGTGTCTCTGGCACCTGCACTCAGACTGACAGATGGAGAGGCCAGGCTGGTTAAATCCGGTGCTTACTCACTCCACCATCACGAAGGTCACCGAACAGCCGTGGGCCGCCTAGTGTCTTCCTTGAGAGGCAGGATCCAGCCTTGATAATGCCATCTCCAAGAGGCACCGGCCCCCTTCGATCTTAGAGCATCTTCTGCGGGGACAATAAAGGCTACAGGGCCACGAGAGGGTGCGGCTCGGCTTTGTTCTGGGCAGCTCGGAGTGGTGGCCTCGCAGGGAGGCCAGCGAGGCGGCCCCCGCTCCCTGGCACTGCTGGCAGCCCCGTGAATGAGCCACTGTGATGACACACACACACACTGCTAATGAGTCCCACACAAACACAAGTCACAGAAACAAGTGTGAGGGCTGCTGAAAAACAGAGGCAGAAGAGGCAAAGCCAGGGGCAGGGCCATGGCAGCCCACCTGAGCTCACAGATGCTCACAGCACTGCAGGGAGGACATATTTGTCTTCCCTAGAACTATGTACAAGCACCCTGTCCCCTCCCTTCCTGGCCTAATTAAAAAGAAAATGCAGCCAAAATTTGATGTACCTTTCTAAAAGGCAACTACCATCATCTATTACTCTCATTTCATTGTTTTCAAGAGCATTTTAACATAAAAAACATGTAAAAAGGGACAGACTTTCAGAATAAAAAAAACCCACAAAAGTTGGCAACCTAATGCTTACACATTGTAGGAAAAGAAAAGCATGCATACATTTGCTTTAAAACTTTGGATGCCGTGTAAATTCGTTTTATACAATTTTATTCTAGATTTATGAAGTAGTAAAGAGAGTAGACTTGGGGGCAAGTTGCCCGAATCTGAAGTCTACCTCCTCTCGGTACCAGCTGGATACCCTTAGACAATTACCTCACTGACAGGGCTCTTGTAAAAATTAAATCAGTTACTTCACGTAATGCACTCAGCACATAGCAAACCCCCCATAAAGGTTAGGTTCCATGATCATTAGTATGAGCTGAGTTCAGCAGTCGAACTGAACTGGGGCTTAAACGTTCGGGTTCTAAGGCTAGATTCTTTGGGTATAATCACAGTGTTTGAAAATCTAATAATACAGGGAAGTATGAAGACCAACATGGAAAGGACTCAATGCAATGTCACTTGCTGAAAATTCAGAATATTTAGAGAAAACAAGAAACCAAATTTTCCAGATCCCCTCCAGCCGGTATATATATATATATATATATATATATATATATATATATATATATATATATACACATATATACGCACACACACATATGAATAAAATAAAAATATTGCATTAAATATTGCTTGTGTTGATCACTGCATTTTGGGGCACTCTTAAATTTTAAACATGGAGTGAGGGACTCACTCACCTCCTCCTAGCGCAGGCCTTGGCTGGGAGGGAAGGCCTCCTGTTTCCCAGCATTCCTTGGAGCAGGGCTTCTCCCACTGCAGCTGGGCATGTCACCTGGGGACCTTATTGAAATGCAGATTCTGCTCCAGCAGGTCTGGGGAAGGGAGCTGAGGCCCTGTATAATATCTAGGAAGTGCCCAGGTGATGGCCATTAAGCTGCTAAGGCTTGGGACCCCGGGGAGAGGAAGCAAACCCCTGACTTTCATTTTGGTGCCTCTCTTTGATATTGTGGTTGTCATCAGACAAGGTGGAAACTCTTTGATTGTTCATAGGAACCACTGTTGCTAAACCTATGGCTGAGTCCTTGGACCCAGAGGCAGGGAACGTTTGTTGTTCTGTTCTAAATCAAACGAATAGAAAAAAAGTAAATTGGCTCCTGGTGACTGCCCTTGGGGGTGTTCATTCAACTTTCCATTTCCCTTGTTCATTTGCCTGGCAGTGGAAGCAGGGGCAAGAATGTCCCAGAAGACAGGGCTGTGCATTGGTTAGCACTGCAAAAACACCCACACCGCAGAGAAACAAGTTCTTGATGGGGGTAATTAAACAGGGCCAGTGCAATATGCTTGAATTAACTCTTTCATGACACTTCAATGAAAATCCGGGGAGGACTAAGAGTGCAGAGCTTTGGACATTGAAACCTGGGGTTCAGGTAAAGGTTCCATCACTTACTGGCTGTGTGACCTCAGGCCAGTGACTTAACTTCTCTGAACCTTAGCTTCTCCATCTGGAACGTGATCCTGCTGGCGTCTACCTTATAGGACTGTTGCTGTGGCATAATTCATTTATGCCTATGATACGTGAAAAATTACATTACTCTCCCAAAGTCCACAAAAAGCACCCAAGACATTGAACGTTAGTAAGAAGCTCCCATCGATGTACCCTTGTTTGTCATTTCCCCTTCAATTTCCAAGTCCAAGCCTTTCTCAGAGAGTGTGTTTGTATTCAAAACAGCATTTTTCTTTATAAACCTTTTCTAATTATTGTACAGAACAGTGCAAAAATAATTAGGGAAATACTAACTCATCTTCCATCCTTGAGTGGGAGAAATGGTGAATATTGTTTAAGACACACGTATTTGGGGATATCCTTGTGAAAGGAAGAAAGCATCCCTACACACACACACACACACACACACACACACACTCACTCACACACACACACTCACACACACACACACTCACACACACACACACTCACACACACACCTTCCCATTCTCCTCCCTCAAATCCCACGCCCTCTGGCTCAGACCCTGTCCTATACAGGATGGGTGTTGGCAAACCAGAGCAGGCTTATTGCACAGAAGGAAAAGCTTCTGTGGCTGGTAGTCTGCTTATCTCTCCACCATTCGGGGGTGTGCATTGCCGGACTAGTTTGCCAGCCTGACTAGACTAAAGGGACAGGGGCAAGAGGGCCTTTAAATCTTGCCGTGTTATGGGGCAGATTATCAGACAAGTTTGCTTGTCTCGGAAAGAGACACAGCAACTCAGGCAGAGGACTATAGCAATCCACAAGTGACAGGGGCCTCTCAGACAACACTGGCCAAAAGCCCTTCTTTCCTCACTCACTGTGTGGGGTGAAGGGGACGGTCCATCAAACCCTACCATCTGTGTTTCTGCCATGTAAACAAGCCCCTTGGGTCTCATTCAAACATTGTTGCAAATTTTCCTCTTTGGGACACTTGCTCCAGGCTGTGGGCCGCCACAAAGAACCCTTCTTCCTTCAGGGATTTCTCTGTCTAAACAGGATTTATGATCGCCCCTTGGCAAGGATCTTTGAATCACTGGCTTTCATAGTACAGAAAAAGAGTATTTCAGGAGAATCTACCTCTAACAAGCAATACAGCCCTGAAGATTTATCTGTTTTGACGAAATGGGCAGAGCCTGATGCTCCCAGGACACTGTTGATGGACAATGTACTGCTGAAAAGCCAGTGTAGATGTGGCATCAAATGGACCAGCTCTGTCCCAAAAAGCTGTGTGAGCTTGGAGTAGTTGCTTAACGTCTCTGAACAAGCTGTCTCATCTATAAAATGGAAATAATGAGGTCTTCTTCTTGGAGTGGTCATGCTGTGCGATAACACACACACACACACACACACACACACACACACACACACACACACACATATATATATATATATATATATATATATATATGATGCATGACCAATAACATTACTTTTCCAAAGTCCAAAAAAAAAGAAAAAAAAGGCTCTCAAGAAGTTGAACATTCATAAGAAGTTCTATGAACGTATCTGTGTTTGTAATCTTCCCCTGGTGTTATCAAGTACCTGGGTACCCCACACCTGGTTTATGGGTGGGGCTTCACACATAGTACCTATTATTTTTGGTAAAGGAGTTGCAATGAGGAAGAAGGCGCCCTGACTGCCTGCCTAGTGCTCTGCCTTTGGGAAGGCCTGCGAGTGGCTGGTCCCCGGCCAGACGAGATTACCCGCCCTGTGCCTCTGAAGAGTTGCTAAGAGTTTGGCAATGAGTTGCCTTCCCCCTGGAGGTGCAGTAATTGTGTCTCAGCTAGAAAAGCACAAATCCTGCCTCAACACTCCAGCAGTTGTTAAGCTCAAGTTTTGTTTGTACCAATTCTAGACAATTTTCTTTGATTTAGCTCATACAAACCCCTCTGGCAATCCCTGCATCCCTGCTTGAAAGGCAGGGCTGCTTGCTTGTTCTTTTCTGCTTCACAAGGTGATACTGACAGACCAAAAAGAAAACCCTCCCTATCTGAGGCTCACTGAGTGGCTTCTCCACCCAGAGAAGCCATCAATAACCTCCATCAATGGCTCACAGCCGGAACAAAGGGAGGATGGTGGAGCACAAGATGGAGACAAGAATAGCTCCTGCTGATCCAGCCTGTGGTATTTCTAATGCTACAGACACACTCGAAAAGAGCTCTGGTCAACCCCACTTTTTTGAGGGGCAACTAAGACTCAAGAGAATCTAAAAAACTCCCCAACAGCCATCTCGGGAGTGTCAGGGGCATACATGGACCCCAGAGCTGCCTGACTGTCCATTCTGTAAACTTACTATTGCACCGTGTTATTTCTAAGTGGAAAAAAAAATCCCGTGGGCTCTCATGCCTTAGCAAACACTCCATGCAAAGTTCACAAAGAAGTAAAGACACCGGCAGATGTAACTTCTGACTCTATCATTCCAACAGGGGAACACCTGAATATCACTTAATCTCTCTAAATGTCAGTTTCCTTATCCAAGAGAAAATGGGTATATGCATCTTTACTGAAGATTACACATGGATAAAATGAGATGGTACAGCAAAGAGCCTGGCACTTTACATGTGTGTATCTTCCTTGCTTGACTCCAGAAAAAAAAAAGAAAAGAAAAAAAAAAAACTATTACAAGGTACATGTGGCAGAAAAGTATAAATTTAATATAAAGATAATAATAGCAATAGAAAGGAGTATATAGTCTAATCATACAAGTGGCACTGTAATGTAAAAACACAATGGCAACTGGGAAAAGAAGGAAAAATAAAATTAGCAAATGCAACCTCTCACCCACACAGTATCCTAACATGTTCCTTGTAGTCCAGACCACGAAAAAATGAATTATGAGGTACCTTCAAAGAAACTGTACAGGTTTTACAATGAACACAATATGCTTAAAGGAGGAAATCCTTTCAAATTAAATATTAAGTCGTTACACAGCTACGGAACTCAGAAATATCACGTTTCACAAATATTTGATGGGATATATAACACAGCTTTAACATCATATAGATCGCTATTCTTCTCATCTTCAAGATTTCGCAGCATCTTACCTCTGTCTCCCTGTCAAGGATAAAGCTGACTCTTCTCAAATATTTTCGCTTCAATTTACGTTAGCCAGAAATGCATTTGTATGTTCTCCGTGTGCTTACGCCCCCAATGACTTCATTCACAGATTTGGAAACACGGAGACATTTAGTGTGTTTCTGAAGCAGAAGGTGGCAATTATGTTGCTCCTCTGCTTCTCGGACTATAATCACTTGCTCTCTGCAATCCCCACCCCTCCCCAAGGAGATGTAGTATCAATGAAAGCAAGTTACGGTGGTGTCTGTTCATTCTTATTGTGACAATATATGAAAGTCAAAGAAATCTCCTTGACGCTGATAGTGAAATCCAGAGAACTAAATCTGCGATGGTGTTTGTCTACATGACTTTACAGTTTCTTGCCCTCACTCTGCTGTTTCCATGTGTAGAAAAACAACTCACAGATCCCTACTTGTGAGTAAACAGGCATGTATTCTTTGAGCTCAAAACCTTCTGCCTTCTACTTGAGACATGTGACACATTAGGGTTCCTGGTGGCAGCAGGCACGTTTAATATATCAGTAGTGACAGAGTATCTCCAGCACCACCCGCAGGGAGAATATGCCTTTGTATTACACAATGACCCTCAGGGATGCATACAGAGTCCTCAGAGCAAACCATGGACTCCCCCTTTGAAATACAGTTGAAAAACATTTCCCCATCACACTAAAGAGAAACTGATATATATTTTTTTCCCAGAACTTTTCAGGAACTTTTCGAATGTTGTTATCAATCTCCCAATATAAAGAATCCTAATTAATAGATAGTTTGATCAATAAGTCATGAAGCATTTATCAGGCACCTCTTCCTGTTGAACTTTGCATTAGAAATTCTGAGGCAGGTAAGAAATAATGGATTGGATCTTGGAATCAGCAACTCAGTCAGACCGATTTCAGATCCCGGAAGCATAAGAGAAAAAAAAACACAAAATACCGAACAGGAACAAAGCAGAACTTAATAACATTTGGGGAATTTACGGCAGAGGCTAAACTGAAACTCAGGGCCGCTGACTGCCTGATCTGAAGCAAGGGACCCTCCAGCCGTTCTTTGCCTCTGAGATTAACAACTATTTCAAAATGAACGCCAACGCATACGTGACATCACCCCAACCTGAAATGTCTGCACGTCTTCCTAGACTAGGAGTAGGCTGAGTCACGAGACGAGACGTTACAGCAGTCAACTTGATGAATTTTCACACAGCCTTTCATGTGCAGGGGCTGAATTGTGAATTCATCCCAGGTAGCAACTATTAATAAGCACGTACTATGTCCCACATGCTGGGAATACAATGCCATCTACAATAGATCTCCCTGTCTGCACGAAGTTTACAAACCTAATTGGTGATTACTAATAAATAGAAGGTAAGAAGGAATGCCTGTTATGCGATAGTTGGTCATGAAAAGCCTCTTCAATACATCTATGATAAGGGGGGGGAAGGCTTGAGGGACAGGAAAGAGTTAGCCATGGGAAAAGAAATAGTATGTCAAAGTATGTCTATTTTTTTTCCTACCATGCTTTGCTTTGAATTTTATCATGGAAGAAACATTGATCCTCCCCAAAGAAATGTTTCCTGAAAAGTATTTGCATATATATTTACATGCGTGCTTTTACTTTGATTCTTGTAATGAAATTGATCTTACCTTGTTCGTGTGTGTGTGTGTGTGTGTGTGTGTGTGTGTGTGTGTGTGTGTGTGTTTTCCAATCATTCAGCTGTCAGTCTCCCAGATTCTGTGATTGGGTTTTCAGGCTTAAACTCTTTAGCATGGCTTCAAAATGAAAAGCCTTTCACAGCCTGGCATCTCTCACCTTTTGTGATTCAACTGAGCCCTCTGCCCTGCAGAGGGCGTGGTGTGGTCACACCAGATCAATTTCATTCCTGCAGCATGCCAGGTATGTTTATGCTTCTGTCATTTACACAATGCATGCTCCTACAGGTCCCAAAAGGACTTTCTCTCCTTTATCCACTGGGCAAATTATATCTCCGTCCTTGAAATCCATCTTTCTGCTCCAGCCTTTTCTGCCTGACTCATCGAGTGAAATTAAATTAATTGATGTATCTCCTGGAAACCTCTCTTTCCTTTGTCTAATGCTCACTTCACATTAAAATTATGATTATTAATACAATCCTTAGGTTTTATTTCGTGGTATTTTTCT
This sequence comes from Rhinolophus sinicus, assembly GCF_057876585.1. Taxonomy (NCBI): domain Eukaryota; kingdom Metazoa; phylum Chordata; class Mammalia; order Chiroptera; family Rhinolophidae; genus Rhinolophus; species Rhinolophus sinicus. The sequence continues at coordinate 67,360,602 of NC_142508.1, read as the reverse complement.
AATTACCAGCTAATGCATACTCAATGTCAAAATTTTGGAAAATAAAATGCATAAATGAAAAAATAAATATTTCCTGCCATTCTTTTCTCCTCTATTTTTAAACACAATAGAGATCTTTCTTCTATTGCAACTGACAATATACACCCTGAGCATTTTCATGCAGCACTACTAAATATTCTTTGGGAATCCTACTTCTAATAGTAATGTAATTACCTGTCAGAATGTACAACAAACTAACCGTTCGACCCACTACTATTGAGCTACTCGATAGTTGAAATTTTTTCCTATTATAAGTAACAATGCAACAAACTTAATTGTGCATTAATCTCTTTCCACATACCTGTTTATTCTCTGAATGGATACTTAGAAGTGAAATTGTTGGGTCCAAGAGGTGAGATTTTAAACCTCTGTGTACATAGTGCAGATTATTTTCCAGAAAAGATGTTTTAATTAGCTACCCACCAGCATTATAATGGAAGGCCCATTATACTCCCCCATCCCATCACCACCATCCCTCCACCTGTGGACTTTTCTTAAAAGGGATCAATGCATTTTACTTGAACTTCCCTTTCTTTGAATAGTAACACGGTTTGATTTCCTGATGTGAGTGTGTGTATGCACGTGTGTGTGTGTGTGTGTGTGTGTGTGTGTACAGTCAGACATATAGTTCTGGGAAGTGTATGATTAGGTCCCTTCCCTCTTTTCCATTGGGATGGTGATATTTCTCTTATCCATTTGTATGAGCTCTTTATTCAAATACTACAATACTTCTTTGGGTCGTATTTGTTTTGAATATTTCTCAGATTTGCTCTTTTGTCATCATTTTGCTTGTGATATTTCTGATGTACAAAAGCTGCCAGTTTAATTTGTCCATTCCCTCCTCTGTGTTTTTGTTTCTTTATAGTTGTTTCTTCACATGCCTGGCTCCCTGATGTACCATGACCTTCTTGAGGACAGGTGTCCCACTTTATTCATCTTTGTGTCTCCATCATTTCATAGAATGGCAGTGCCCGGAATACCATCACCACTCAGTAAATCCTTGCCAGGTTGTATTGTATTGTATTTTCTTACTAAAAGTCATGTCTTAAATGATTTGCTTTCATATATTTAAAAAGGACATATTTATAATTTATATATGTATATATATATATAATATGCTTAATATTGGGTAATACTGCAAATATATCCAATGTTTTACTATTTTTCTTAAATATTTAAATTGATCCATCAAACCACATATTCTGAAGATTGGCATGAAAATGTCATGGTATTCCAAGAATGAGCCATTCAGTGTACTGGTGATGACAGAAGAGCTCACACAAGATAGACGGGGAGTGTTTGCTTTTGACTGCAGTGCGATACAGCCTATCAAAATGGTGGATCACTTTGGTTGTCTATCAGAGTAGGTTGTTATTTTTCAGTAACAAAACCCAGAACAGACCAAACAGAGCCTGAGTATTTGGTGTATTCTCCAAACCAAAAAGACATCATATCACTCAAAAATCTTCACTGAATATATTCTGAAATAAGTCTTATCCATCTCAAAGAGCTACATAGCTTATCGATGCGTTCCGAAATCAATTTGTGGGAGCAAAGGAGAGATAAGGTACTGACGTCCCACTCCAGTCCCCGCCTGTGCCACGTCTTCTCCAGTGTGGCTGCTCCCCATTTCAGAGTTTGCCTAGCAGTCTTTCCCCTTCCCACCCGGATGAGTTCCCACCCAGAGACTTGGACAGGAGATTCTCTACCCCCTGGAGTAAATCACAGAGCTGCTTGCCCACCCACATCCTTTTCAAGAGAGTCCAGCTCCCTGAGCTTTGCCAGGTTAAATTCCTCCCAGTGGCACCCTGACATCTGGCCCAGTGCAGGGCTCAGCTGAGCTCTGTCTGCCTGGGTGCCAACTAGGAAGCTCGGGCTTTCACCAATAATAGTTGTGTAGGGAGAAAGGAGCAACGGCCCAGGCCTCCCCCAGGGCACTGAGCTGCCCATAGACCTGGGTAGACTAACAAGCCCCTCGTTACAAGAGGGGGAGCAGCTGGTTAGAAACAAGTACCAAGTGGTGTCTGGACACAGGTAGGTGAGGAGCATGCAGACCACAGCACTGGGCAGTCACAGACACCAGACTGGATGCCTGACATTCCATTTTCTCCTGAAGTCCACACCAAAGTCATGGCTCCGTTCGCTCCTGCCTCAACAAAAACAGGGAATGCAAAAAGTCCAGATTCAACTAACTTCCAGAAAAAAAGAGGTCCTCTGGTGGAGGGGGCGGGGGGGTGGGAGAATTTTTAATAAACTTCAGGCATCATTTTCTTATACGCACTCATTTAGTCATTTATGCATTCATTCTTTCATTTCTCCATTCATGCAAACATGCAAAGCTTAACACCCAATTAAAGGCAGAAGGCACAGTGGATGATGTAATGGATTTTGGCGTCACAAAGTTCTGAGTTTAAGTCCCGAGTTAATCCACATCAGCTTGGAAATGTTGGACAGGCCAATTGACCTCTGTAAGCCTCATTTTCTGTACCTGTGACAAGCTATGGGCACGTCAGGGGGCTCAAACGAGAAAGCACACAAGGGTCGCTATGGAGCAGAACATGGCACAGAGTAGGCATTCCTTAAAGAGAAGCCCTTTTATCCTAGGAAAGAATCCCGTAAGTGTGTCCCAAACATGTGTCTCTCGCGAGCACTGTTTCCAAATGACTTGCTCTTTCACGACAGCTCTGTGAGATCTTACTTTTTCTATGTGGACCCTGAAGACACTAAGCACAAAAACTTTGAGTGTCTTCCTTGAATTACCTGGCAGCTACTTTTCGGATTTGGAGTTTGGGTCCAGGTTTTGTCTCACTGCAAAGCCTTCCTAAGGTACCAGGCTGCCTGGTTCACATCTGGGCAGTGAGATGAAGGAAGGGGGAGAGACAGTCCTGCGTTCCTCACTCACTGACGAGTAGGGGAGCAGGACATGGGAACTAATTACAATCAGTTATTCTGCCCAACATGCTAAGTTCCATACTGAGCCTTGACAGCGTGGGAGGAGTGGCTGACTCTGGGAAACGGGCCCAGGGGGCCACACTGGTGCGGACTCATTTGACAAATTGGCTCTTATAAGCGGAGAAGAGTGTGTTTAAATGGCAAGAATGGAAAAGGCTGGCTGTTAGGTGAAAGACATCCCAGGGAAACAGGAACCTTGTATCATATCTTTCCCATTCAAACTGTACTGTCAACCAAATCATAGCTGAGGCAGGCTTCTCTTTATACAAAGATTCTGACAAATCAGTGACAAAGGGAAGACGGAAATGACATATGCACATTCTGCATCCCTTATAAAGGCTCTAGGCATCAGGCATCAAGGGTGGCTGACATCACAAAAGGAGAAATCACCAACGTTATGTGTCTCCAGAGGGAAGTATGTACCACCACCTAGGAAGTCGCCTAACAGTGAATAAAATAAATAAATACAAAAATTGAATCTGAATCTGATTAAGGCCCTCATTCAAGATCCAATTTCAGGAAATTAAGAGGACAGAGAGAACCTCTATAGCAATGATTCTCAATTAGAGGTTATGTTAGCCCTTTTGTCAGTGTCTGGAGACATTTTTGGTTGTCACAACTGGGGAAGGGATGCTCCTGGCATCCAGATGATAGAGACCAGGGATGTTGCTAAACATATGATGCATAGACAACCTCCACGACAAAAAGTTATCCTGCTCAAAACATCAGTAGTGCTGAGGTCGAGAAACCCTGTATTAAAATAAATGATTCCATTTTTCAATGACAGGATGATGGGGAGAACTTATAGATTAAAATAAATGAATGGGACTGTGTCAAACTAAAAGGCTTCTGCACAGCAAAAGAAACCATCGACAAAATCAAGAGGCAACCAACTGAATGGGAGAAAGATTTTTGCAAAAACGCCTCCGATAAGGGGCTAATATCCAAAATATATAAGGAACTCATACAACTCAACAACAGAAAAACAAACAATCCAATTTAAAAATGGGCAGAGGACCTGAAGAGACATTTCTCCAAAGAGGACATACAAATGGCAATAGACATATGAAAAAGTGCTCAACATCACTAATCATCAGAGAAATGCAAATCAAAACCACAATGAGATATCACCTCACCCCAGTCAGAATGGCTATCATCAACAAGACAAATAGTAACAAGTGTTGGAGAGGCTGTGGAGAAAAATGAACCCTCAGACACTGTTTGTGGGAATGCAGACTGGTGCAGCCATTATGGAAGGCGGTGTGGAGGTTCCTCAAAAAATTACAAAGAGAATTACCATATGACCCAGCGATCCCACTCCTGGGTATCTACCCAAATAATCTGAAAACATTTATCCATAAAGATATATGTGCTCCGATGTTCTTTGCAGCTTTATTTACAGTGGCCAAGACATGGAAACAACCAAGGTGTCCTTTGATAGATGAATGGATAAAGAAGATGTGGTATATATACACAATGGAATACTACTCTGCCATAAGAAAAGATGAAATAGTGCCATTTGCAACAACATGGATGGATCTTGAGATTGTAATGCTAAGTGAAATAAGTCCAGAAGAAGTCCAGAACCATATGAGTTCACTGATACGTGATATATAAAACTGAAAACAACACAAGAACAAGACAAACAAATGAAGACACAAAAACTCATAGACACAGACAATAGTTTAGTGGTTACCAGAGGGTAAGGGGGGAGGGTGGTGGGAGATGAGGGTAAAGGGGATCAAATACATGGTAATGGAAGGAGAACTGACTCTGGGTGGTGAACACACAATGTGATATATAGATGATGTAATACAGAATTGTACACCTGTACAATGTATTACAGAAAGCAGTGTAACTTTACTAACAATTGTCACCCCAATAAACTTTAATGTAAATAAATAAATAAATAAATAAATAAATAAATAAACTTTAAAGGTTTACCTAAAGATGAAAAAAAAAAGAAAGAAAAGAAAAGAAAAAAAACAGGCTGTCTGATAAGGTTCTACCTCCTCACAGGGGTTGTGGTTTAAAGGTGTTCGTTCACCTTATAATAATGCATTCAGCTGCATAATTGCTTTCATGTATTTTCTGTGTTATACTAACAAGAATATGGTTTAAAATAATATTAACAACAAAATAAAAGGCTTCTTTTTCTTCACTTTGGCTAGGAGTTAATTAGCATATAGCTACTAAATTAAAATTTTTTAAAAAGTATCGCTGATTTATCCAAGTGCATAATTTCTTTCTGTGTTTTCCACAGATGCTTAATACATCTTTTCTAACCTTGCCCATCCCTGCTGCTTACTGCTGGAGATGACCAGCCAAAGTTGCGTAGCGGAATAATTCAGCACCAGAGCCCTGAAGGCAGATAATGTGAGTTATCACCCCATTCCATCTTACTCAGTTCACTCCTGCTCTCTGAGTTTGAGGTTCCTTCTCTGTAAAATGAGATCAGTTACCACACTTTCCCTGTGGAGGTTGTTGGAATATTAGCCAAAGAACGTATATAACTTGTGCTGAAACCAGTCCTTGGAGGCTGGGATACAGACTTCCAGTCTTCAGCCTTTCATCTTCCATAGGAAGACCTTGGCTTCTACAGCTGCTGAGGGTCACGCGGTTCTGTTTCATCACCGAAACGGACTGACCAGGTTTAGGCACAACCCTTACTCCCAATTTAAAAGGAGGGAACTGAAGGTCAGAAAACTGGAATGCATATCTATGGTCACATGCCTTATAATATTCATGGGGCATTTACTGATTACCAGGCCCTCAGCAGAAAACGTTCCGTTCACTGCCTCATTTAATGCTCAAAATTGCCATGTGAAAGGAAGGTACTATCATTATACCCTTTTTCAGATATGAAAAGTAAGGCTCCCAGATAATCTTTAGCTTTCTCAAAAGCTACACAGCTGATAAATGTCAAAACTAAGATTCGACTGAACTAGTTTTAACTTAGGACCGTGTCATCGAATTTAAAACCCAGTGGGACTTGTCACGCTATTTTGATGCTGCTGTTCAGACCATTACCTTCTTGGTTAGGACCATTGCCTGTTTTAAAGGCATGATTTGCCTGTGACATTATGATTCTAAAAGCTCTTCTGGATTCTTAAGTCCATGAGAGTCTCTGAAAAGACCTGGAGTCTGAAGGGAAACGAACAACAACTGTCTTACCCTTTACAGAAATTGGTAAGGTAAACTGGAATAAATGGAGGCATACAGCGAGCATTGGGAGACTAAAAAGCTATACATTAGACCAGTGAATCTCAAATTTTATAAATCATCAGAATCCCCTGGATGGCTTCTTAAAATCTTCCCCCATGTTTCAGATGCAGAAAGTCGCATTTCTAACACAGCCCTAGGAAATAGCAATGCTGTTGGTCCAAGGGAACACATTTTGAAAGTCAAGTCCAGATGCATCTCTAGTGGTTCTGAGATATTAGAATGTGTATTCACCCTTTCTGAGTATTCATGTGTCTCTGTAAAGAAAGCGGTTATGAAGTAACGAATGGGATAGTGGGGGGGGGGGGGGGTAGAAGCTTTCTGACAATGGCAAAGAGCTAATGCACCCCTTCTCAAACTTTAGAGAGCCTCAAATGACCCGGAGGCTTGCTATAAATGTAGCTTCTCAGAGCCCAGCCATCCACCCTCCACCCTCCTCCCTCCACCCCCGCTGCACAAGGCCTGGGGTAGGGCCTTGAAAACTTGTTTTGAAACAATGTCCCCAGGTAATGAGGAAACAGAGAATGTGCAGACTATCTCTTATAAGGCCCTTGTAAAACAAACACCAGTCCCAGAGCATGGAAAGAAATAATTCTTGTGACCCCTGACTCCCAAGGCCAGGGTTTGGTCTAGAGATGGGGCACCCACAAAACTGTATGCTCTTAGATATTCCACAACAGAGAGTAAGGGAGAGGACATGCCTTTTTTTTTTTTTTTCGTTTTTCTTTTTTCATGGAAACATCTAAGTCAACTATTTGACTTTAGGACCTTCACAGTGAATTTTAAATGAGAGAAAAAAATGTATCATTTGAGATGAAAGGAAACGCTAGACAAGTACACTCTGGAATCTTTTGATTTAGAGCAGGAATCACACACAGTTAGGTGTGAACTGGAAATGTCCCCGAAGATAGGTACCCGGTAATCAGAGCTATTACATTTGTACCTGACACTGTATCACTTCCTCCAACAATGACAGCAGCACAGCCCGAGCAATTTCAATGTCTTCATCACTCTCCCTTTCAGAATCCAGGGAATTTAGCCTAATGCTTCATGCCTTCCCTTGGGAATTATAAAGTCTCAGCAACCACAGAGATTGTGCAATGTTTGCGGCAATTCAGAAGACTATGTAACTGAGTTAACAAGTTGCAGGCGGCATATTTACATCCGGGCCGGAAACCCAGGGCCTGGTCATGAGAAGGTATCAGCGCAAGGACTGGCTTATTAATACCAGTCCCTCACACATGCTGCCATAGTGAGCAAATTCTGAATTCCGTGTCTTAACACACTGATCACCACTGATGCAAATGAGGGACGTTAAAACCCCACTGTAGGCTGAATGCAAAGAGGGGGATTTATGTAAATTGATTGCATTAGGTGGACTGCTTGTGACACAACATGTGCCACATGACATGCTCAGGGCTGCTCCACAATTACTGGTTGAGAAAATGAAATGTGAATGACTTTTGTCAATCCTATTTAATTGGGTCTCCCTCCCAGAAAAGGACTGTCCTTAGAGTACGGTCTAAGAAGTTACTGAAAAGTGTGCCACAGCTGGTTACCCTTGGGATAGCCAAGATACCTGTGCATGAGAACTCTCTCTTTGACCTTTATTCATGCCTTTTCCTGATTTTAAATAGTAATTAATGTTCATGGAAGAACATTTTGAAAAGTCAGGGGTTTAAAGTAACTTAAATGAAGGTGACTGAATAAACAAGCAAATGACTGGATAATGAATGGACAATCTTATCACCCTACGATAGCTATCATTAATACGACGTTGATTTATTACCTAATTATTTCAATCTTTTTTCGAAGTAGAGATTGTGGTATACACAATTTTTATCATGCATCTACTAATAAATACTATATCACAAGTATTTTGCCATATTATTAAAAATATCTTCATAAATCTAAAAGATGACTACTCAAATTTAAGTAGTACGAACGAACTGTTACTACTTAAAGATTTCCTCTCGGGATAGTCATGTACCATGTTTTCGCTTTTGACTCCAATAAGTTGAAATGTGATGGGTGATTTTTAACAGCATCACTGAGCTACAATCTACATATCATAAGAAATCACCGGAAGAACATTTTGTTATAATTCGGTCTCTGTGTTTCAGAGAGTTTCCTCAGACTAGATATCCAGAAGTAAAGTAAGTAAGACAAAGGGTCCATGTATATTTAGGTTCAAGAAAAGCTTGGCCAGATGCCCTCCAATATTGACTTATACTCCCATCAGTAAAGTATTAGCGTACTCATCTCATTCCACCCTGGTCAACATGAGTATTATTTAAGGCTCTGTCACTATTAATGAAAAATTCAAGATGTCATTATGTAGTTCCAAAGTGGAAACTGCATTTTGGAATTTTCGTTTGCACTTTGGATGCACTTCGACTGCTTTTGTCCTTTCATCCTTAGTTAAGAGAACATATGATTTATATGGACCTCCCTTATAGAACTTCTTGGTAATAATTAAGGCTGAAAGTAACAATATGAACAAGTTGCATGCAGCCCAAATAATAGCCTTACCTACTCTGGGTTCCCAATCACAAGCTATATTATTCTAGATAAGGATTTAACCTCTCTTGGTATCATTTTCCTCATTGCTAAAAAAAAAAAAAAAAAAAAAAAAAAAGTTGAAATAGAAGATGATCAAATGAAGGATGCAGACTTAATCAGATAACTAATGTATCTCCAGGTCATTGTTTGAGACTGGAGGTTTTATTTTTAAGAAGGTATGTGACATTTATTTAATAGACACCTAGAATCAAATTCTCTACACAAGTAGAGTTTGCTTTCAAAGCAGTATCTGTCTGGGCATACCAAACAATTTAATAACACTCTGTGTTTGAATAATACGCAAAGATGTCTAAATGCTCTTCTACCCTCTAGTTTCTACAGTCCTCCCAAAAAACTTTTTCTTAAAACTATCAAAGAATGGTAAAGTATGAATCATTACTCTCAGGACTTATTCCGTTCTCCGGAGGCATACTTTGATAAAAAACAGAAAAAAGAAAAAGGAAAAAAGAAAAAGAAAAAAGATTTGTAACTGTTAATTATCAGCACTTCATGTAACTTTTGATTCAAGTAACAAATAGCATTTCGGGTCTATGTATTCATTATGCCACTAAATTGCAAAGGAAAGGAGCCAATTCTAATAACTTGTAACCATAGTTTCTTCTGCTTATTGCATATTAGAAGTGGGTAGCACTTTAAATTATGGTACACAAAACAGCATATAATTAATTCTGAATAAAAGATAATGTATTCTTGCTAAATACGAGTTATTTTAAAATCTCTTAATGAAGAACTAAGCATATGCTGTACTGCACTGTGGAAATGTTTAGCATATGCTCCTAGAGCCAACATTTTGCATTTATTATTATATTTATTTTCAACAATAATATATTATTTTAAGTGAACACAAAAAAAAACTTAATCACTAACATTCCACATATAGAAAATATATGCAAATTACAGGAGACTTTTTGGCTCCCCGTAAGTCGTCACTAAATTAACTTTTTGATGACATGGTGCCATTGCAATTTGCAATAGAATGAGAAAAATGGAAGAGATTCTTACTTTTAAATCGCAGAACATATGCACAATGAATTTTAAAATTCAGATATGGAGATAAACATTACTATTCTGAAAACTGACATGTTCTATGTGTTCATGGAATAGCAAAGCTTAACTGTAGACCTTAAATCCACCTAATTTAGTATTGGGTTTACAACTCCCTTTCTGACATTCTGCTTCTGCTTTTAAAGGAATGCATCCTGAAGGTTCTACGCTCTTACAATGACCACATTGCAGCATCTAATTCTTCAGTCTAGCTCTAAGTAATCACCATTATCACCAATACCACCACCACCACCACCACCACCAACAACAACAACAATAACAAAAACACAACAGTGGATCTTGTACCAAACCCTCTTTAGCCTTCTTCTTCCCAAATGTACCATGATGAGGCCTAATGTCCCTATAAACCAGTCATATGACCAGGACTAACCACCCCTCATCTTTCACCCTTAGAGCTCTCAGCTGTGCTAAATAGCTATGCTAAGGTCCTTTTTATTTCCAATAGACCTGCCACCCTTTACCCCCAGCTCTTCCTGAGTGCCAACAGAAAGACAATATAACCAGGTTTTCTAAACTCACACATGCTTTCTATTCTTGCTTCATTTAAATTCAGAGAGAAAAAAATGTGGACAGTAAAAACGAATTGCAACATAGCAAAATCTTAGAATTAAAAACAAAAAGTAAAGTTTATCTTTACATTCAACGTTCAGCTTCTGTTCCAGAGGACGAATGACTGATTCATCAGGAACAGACCAAACTAGAAGGAAGCACTCTTCCATTCTTCTCCACACACCACAGGCTTGAAGTTATTTTCCATGTGTTTCTTTCTCAGGTGTTAATGTGCAACAAAAAATTGAAAATGAACAAAATTTAAAAATAAAATAATCACATCATCCCTTCATAATTGCTGATGGTGTTTCAGAATGATTCCTTTCCATCCTCCAGTGTGTCTGTAGAAAGTTGAAATCACACTGAATAGCTAATTCAATGGCCTACTTTGCACCTCTGAACATTCTACTGTAAGCGTATGTCCATGTAGATGCAGCTTCTTTGTTGATACTTCCAAGGACAGAGTCCATCATAAAAATACGCCATAATTTATTTCATTGATCTCCTCCTCCTGTTAGATATTTAAGTATTCTTTTTTCCGTCCCCCCAGCCATGGTGGATATTTGTGCATGTAAATTTTTAACATTTCAAGTTATTTCTTTAGTATTAATTCCAAAAAATGTGAGATGAATATTATAAAATTTCAGCAGAAATAATTTGAGTGCTTCAAAATTTTGGTGGTTTATTTTTCACCTAAACACTTCTCCTGTGTGTTTTCTATAAACTGTTTTGATCATATCTCAGCAAGCCAGCACCATCACCAACTGTCCCTGTGCCTCCCATATCCCTTTCCATCACCATTGTTATAATACAATGAAAGAGAGATATTTATTTCTGTATACTTCTTCTCCCTCTGGACTAGGCTTTTCTTTGGGAAGATTCTAGATGATTGAACACCCTAGCCTCAGTTCCCTGCTTAAGGTCAGGCACATAGTAGGCGCTCAATAAGCATCCACTGACTTGACAAATGCATCTTGAAAATTCTCTGTCAAGCCCCATCCCTGCCCCAGAGCTATAAGCTGCAAAGATCTTTCTCCATTTATTTTCCTTTCTTTATACCCTGACACATTTCACAAAGAATTTAGGGGAGGAGACGTCTCCTAAATCAATTCTGTCTTCTACTACTACTGCTGAGATGGATTTGCAAAGGACAAAGCTAGTCTTTCAGAGGTCATTTTAACTGTTTGGTTTGCAAGGATGAAGAGGAAGGATCAAATAACATCACCTCCTCAGAGAAGTCTACCTTAGCTATAATGATCCATTTCACCTCCCTTTTTAGTATATGACTTTTGTTTATTTCCTTTATAACAACTACCCCAACCTGAGACTGTCCTATCGTGGATGCTTTATCTCTTTCAACAGAACTCTCAATGGACGGCAGGGTCTGTCCAGTTCACTCACATATCTGTTTTCTAATGTTGTGATTGGTATATTGTAGCCCCTCAGAATTGGAAAGGTTCTTAGAAGTCATCAAGTTTAGTGCCATTTCTTTAAACATGTGTAAACAGATGCCCCAAGGATTTGCCCAAGGTTCAACTAACAACGACAGAATCTCGATGAGAATTCAGGACTCCTGACGCCCAGGCCAGTGTGCCTCCCTCAGTTTCCCCATTATAGCCACCTCTGAGCCTTGAGCAGAGAGACAAGGAGCCCAAGGAGATAAAGTATGTTGGGCAAAAATGATAGGAACCTATCTTTCCTTGTGTGTTTTTGGCACTATGCAACCCCTATCTAAGTATATCATCTTTATACAGCCATTTGCGTATCAACCTTAATTAACAATGGGCAGCTATTACTATTTTCTGATAACTAGTAGGGACACAGCTATGTGACCAAGCCCAGACCAAGTGCCAGGGAGCCATTCACGTTGTCCACAGGTGTGTCTCCTAAGTGGCCTTACGTAGCAGGTGCCCTATAGGGCCCTCTCGCACAGTCTTCCTGGTCACCTCTTCCCGGTACTCCAAGAGTTTCCCTTGTGCATGTTGCATTGCCCTCCTGTTATAGTTGAGCCTTGATTGCTGTTGGCAGGACAGTGGGTGGGAGTGACCATCAGCCTGATTGGCTGTTGGGTTTGGCCACATCCACAGCTTATAGGCTGCTATGTGGGGGACTTATCCCACTATGTGGGATTTGCCCCAGTGGGCTCTAGTGCCTGTTGGGACCACCCTTTGTGTGTGCCACTTGTGGGGCTAATTGGGCAGTGCTCTGCTGTGGTCTGAAGCCAAACTCCAGGTATGGGGCCTCTTGGAAGGGGCTCTGGAGCAGGTCCAGTTTATCATTGCCTGTGACCTGCCTGGGACTACCTGATAGGAGCTACAAAGCAATCCACAGTTTTTTGCTGCCTGTGCTAAACCTGGAGAGGCCATGCTGTGAACCGAGGATGGCTGCCACCAGTACCAGGCCTGGGGTAGTTCTGCAAAAAAAAAAAATCCAGGATACTTCGAGGTCTGCTGCCACCTGCTTGCTCTCTTAAGTTTCAGCCACTGATAAAGCCTTGTGTGATACGCAGTTGGGTGAGGTAGGGTCTCCAGGAGTCACTAGATTGGGAAGAGTTGTGGGCACCAGGCTAATGTAGATTCCGTTTGGTGTCAGTTCTGAGCCTGGAGTGACTCAGCAAAAGTCTCAGAGCTCACCAAGGCCAGTTGCCACCTGCCTGGGGCCCAAGGACTCTGTTTTCCAAGAAAGAGTACAATGGGGCAGGGCTGCCTGCTCCAGTGTTGGGGGAGTTGGGCGGGGCGGGGTCCCAGTGAGTCAGCAAGGTGAAGCAGTGAAGCTCACCAGACCAATCAGATTCAGATTTGGCCGTAAGCGTAGGGGGCGGGCTCAACACTGAAAAGATGGAGGTCACCTGCGGCTGCACAGGAGGAGGCCCCCTCGCAGGAAGAATGGTGACTTTCCTCCAGTCCTTGCATTGAGCCACACACCTGTCTGCTCCCCAAGTGCCTCCTATGACCCGAGTCACCATCCCTCTGCTGGAGCCCAAGTTGAGTGCCTGCGAGCAAGTGAGTTTGTGCGTGGGTTCTTTAAGAGGACGTCTGTGTTTCTTGAAGCTAGCTGGTGGGAATGGCCACTGTTTTTCACAGCTACGTGTTGTGGGGGCTCCTCTTCCCGGCACTAGCACTCTGGGCTGGGGAGCCTGGAGTAGGGCTGGGGTCCTCTGCTCCTGGGGGTGGTGGGAACCTCCATGGCTGAGATAACCCTCCTGACTCTCATCCACCACATGGAGCTTTCGGGCCTGTTTCGCGTCTCCACCTCTCCTACTAGCCTTGACATGGCTTCTTTCTATCTTTAGTTTTGGACTTATGTTTGGCTAGACTTCAGGTGGTTCTCCAGGTTGATTGTTCTATAATTTAGTTGTGATTTTAAAGAGCTCATGGAAGGACGCAGGCACAGGGTTTATCTACTCTGCCATCTTGGATCTCCTCATGATACTTTTTGATAACCGTACTATACCACCTAAAATACCTTCTGGCTTAGATTAAACAAAAGAAAGGGTTACTATGTGTGATAGTCAGTTTTGCATGTCAACGTGGCTAGGTTTTAGTTTCCAAGTATACAGCCGAACACTAATCGGGGTGTTGCTGTCAAGGTATTTTGTAGACGTAATTAAAATCTATGATCAGTTTGCTTTAAGTAAGCAAGATTATCCTAGATAAGCTGGATGGGCCTTATTCAACCAGCTGAAAGCCACTAAGGGCAGAACTGAAGCTTTTCTAATGAAGAGGAAGTCGCACCTGTCACTGCAGCTTCAGCTCTCACCCGAGAGAGACCCTGTCCTGCCCCCCTGCCCTATGGATTTCACCTGGCTAACTTTCAAAATTGTTTAAGCCAATTCCTTTCACTACATCTCTTAATATATGCACATCCTTCTAGCTCTGTTTCCCCGGTAGAATCCTGTCTGATACACAATGTATACATCAATATTTACAAATGGGAAACTTCAGAAAATTTCAGACTCAAGGAAATGGAAGAGACTATGCAATCCCTTGAGAGCAGCCAGGAACACATTTTAACTTCCCTGAATGACAGCTGTCTTCTTACCTATATCCAAAGGTCAAATTTCATCTGGTTCAATAAGGAAAATGCTGTGCTTCTAGTTTGCAATTTTTTTTTTTTTTTGACAAGTTCTTGGAAAAAGTAATTCATAGTAGTTTATTATGTTTCAATGAAGGCATTGCTGAAGAAGACCACGTGGATATTTTTGTAAAGTCTCTTCTCGTTAATACCTTTATCTGGTTTGTTTTCCAAAAAAAGCATTTCAGTTTCTGAGAAAAATATGTGTTAAGTTTTCAAATTACGATTTTGTTCTAGAGAAGTGATAATAAGCAAGATAATACATTGGTGTAAAGAATAAGGGTTTGAGTTTCATGGGAACCTGGGAACAAATTAGCTTGTATTAGCCTCAGTTTTCTCATCTGTGAAATGAAGATATGATCCGCCTTATAAATCCCTATGAACTGTTGTTGTTATGGCCCTTCATCAATGAATCAGATTGACCTTCATTCACTAGGGTAGAGCTGCTTAATGTAGCATTATTGCGCCAGATAATTATTCATTGTTGGTGGTGGGGGTTGTCTTGTGTATTAAAAGTTGTTCAGCAACATCCCTGGCCTCTACCCACTAGGTGCTGGTAGTTAACCCTTACCCAGTTGTGGCAACCAAAAATGTCTCCAGACCTTGCCAACTGTCCCCTGGTGGAAGAATCATCCCAGATTGAAAACCACTGCTCTAGGAGTAGAATTATTATTATTAGTTTTGCTCTTAATTTATTTCCTAAGGATTTTAAGTATAAGATACATATAGAAACGCATCACTCTCTGCATTACTACTAAGGGAAGACACCCACGTAATCAGCCCTATGACGAAGAACAGGACACCTCTGACATCCCTTCCTTCTGGTCAGTACTGGGGACTTTTGGTTAGTGAAATGAAGGCATGCACTTTAAAACAGAAGAGGAAATTCAGAATGAGTCAGTAAACTGGTTTCTGATGTGATTTCACCCACATAACAAAGCTCGGCTAAAGAGATAATCTAATTAGAAACCACTAGGAGAGAGCAAGTGAGCCCCCCAAACTTATAAAGAGACTGCCTGGATTATTAGGGGCGCACAAGAATGGAAACGTCTACTGGTTTTTCTTTACTTTTCTTTTCTTTTTTTTTTCCTTTTCTACCTGAAGATTCAGTTTAACTCAATGGAGAAAAGACACTGTCCATAGAGATCAAAGGTAGCAGGAAGGGCCATGAGACTGGATAAAACAACAGCTGGAAGAACCAACCTGGCCAATGTGGTATTTTCAGCGAAGCTAAGAAATGCGCTGTTTCATAATAAATAAACTGTCCCAGGTGTTATCACATCCTTCTGTTATCCCTCAGTTCCCTGGATACTAGGGCATCATAGACCAGCATGCTAGAGTTGACATGTCTTGAGATGCTTCTATAAAATAACCCTAGTAGTCCAGTTACATGCGATGTTTAAATACTACTGAGACAGTGGGAAAATATCGAGGCAGCTGGCCAGAATGACACTCCTTCTCTGGACATGTAATATTTGTGTCATTGGGCACTTATCAAATTGCCTCATTTGTCTGTGAGCTGCTGGAGCTGTCTTTTCATTTTCAGTATTCCCTATAGCATCTCCTAATGGGCTTGGGGTATAGTAGGTGTTTACCTCATGCATATTGGTTGAGAAAAGAAATTATGTAATGGAAAGTGCACCTCATTAGGAGTTAAAACAGTTCAAATCCTGTTCTGGTCTCTGCTACCATTCTGCCATATGTCTTTGGGGGTACTCATTTAAATTTCTCTAAATATCATCACCTAAATCTGTAAAAAAAAAAAAAAAAGTAAATGAATAAAATGGCCTTCACAGTCACTTTCAGAGCTTTGATTCTAAAGGATATGTTGAGCAGAAACCTGAAATTACTGAAATGCCTCATAATCATCTATTTTCTCATTCATTCATTTGTACTTTCAATAATTTCCTCTTTCATTCATCCACCCAGTATAACTGGGCACCAGAAGTTATGCGACGTTATAATTTCTATAAGGTCTAGGCCTCTTGGAATCAATAGCTACTGAGAAACAGCCCACAGACCGCTGTACCATAATACATTACATGGGAGGTGGCCATGAATCCCTTCTCTCACATAGCAAACGGCACAAGTGAAGGCACAGACTGATTAAAAGAGGAAAGGTTTAGGGAAGCCAAATATAAATTCATCCATCCATTAATCTATCCATCCATCCATCCATGCAATAACAGTTCTGAACATCTATGTGATAAATGGTTTTTTTTCTTTTCTGTCACAACCCCACTGTTAACCACAAGGATACACCCATGACCCAAGTTGGATCCTTACGAGTATTTTCACAGAATGTAGCAAATAGCCTTAGAGATGGATCTGTGGCTCATGCAAGGCAATCTCACTTCTTTGGACTTTTCTGATACAGAGGCAGATAGTTCTTTCTTGCGTTTGCAATCGTTAAGTATAAATGATCCATTCCAAGACTGCAGTGGTCATTGCGTCATTGCTTTTGCCACATAGACAAAACCTCTCATAGAGTGTGAGACCAACACTCGGAGAGAACAGGACTTGATCTTGCGAACTCTTTCTACATCCCCATCACGTGTGGATATCTCCATCTATATCAGTAGATGGAGATATCTATAAGTAGATGGAGCTATATCTATAAGTAGATGGAGATATCTACACATGATGGAGATGTAGAAAGACAAGAGTTCACAAGATCAAGACCTGTATCCTGTCTGTATTGAGTTCCGTGTGCCAGAAGTGAGACCACTCAAGAACTTCCAAATTATAAGGCCAACAACTTCTCTTTTAAACTTGTTTGAGCTAGATTTCTGTCACCTGTAACGACCACAACTTGCATTGTGCTAAATACTGAAGAAGCAGTGTCAGAGCTAACGATGGTCAGAGGGTTTTATTCAAGGAAAGGAGCGAGGAGAGAAGTCAAGAGGACCAGGGTGAATCTTAAATCCCAAAGGAGAAATGACAAGGGACAAAAAAACTGAGACAACAGCAAAATTAGAAAATCGGACATGCTGTGAGAGAAAAGCCAGAAATAAAACCAACATTAACTGATAAAGAACTAGATGTGACCTCTCAAAGATGGGGCCCCTAAGGTTTATGCTTGTTCATCTGCCTGTGCTTGGATAACTTTGGCGAACAGTGTAGATATGTTGAAACATAGAATATAGGAAAATGACCAGATTTAAAGGTTTGCTAAGTTTGGAACCCAGTCTGAGAATTAGCCCATGTTAAGATGGTGGACAATGGTATGAAGTCTCTGAATCATCCCAAGGAACAAGTGTAATATACGTGATGCCTGGAAGAAAATACTGAAGAATAAGGCACTAAGACACTCCAATATTTAGGAGAAAAAGCTGAGATGAGTGGCCAACCAAGGAAACTGAGAAAAAATTTCTCTTTTCTGAGAAAAAAGAGTATCTTAAGAAAAAATAAGAGGCAGTGACTTTAAGGAAGGTGGAATGAGAGGGCAATCCTGGGTATATCCTGCCCGAGTGGCATTTATTGGTGATATTCAAGGTGGATAGCCAATTGCTATATTTAATATATAGCAATTTATTATTCTCTGAGATAATTTCATGTTCTTCCACTTATAGCTAACACCTCTTATCAAGGGAGAAGATTCCGTTTTCATGTAAAATGCCTTATTAAAATTAAGTATTTCCTTTTTTAAAATTGGAGTACTAGGGAACTTATAGAGATGTGGCTCACATATGTGGCTTGTGTATTGGACAGCACTGACTTCGAGAACTATTGTGCTGAAATTTCAATTAAAGCATATAAAAGCTCAAGAAAAAACAAAGGATTTGGTGGAGAAAATTGAGTTTTTAACATCCTCAGAGCTATGCAAATATAATTCATGCTGAGAAAGAGAGCATTATTTATGTCAATTTCTTTAAAAGTAAAGCATGAAAATTTCATAAGCAATGGAAAGCTGGTCCTTGCCAAATCCAGGTGAGGGTTTGCTGTGAAAGAGAGAAACAGTAGCTGAGTAAACTTTAGTGGAGGGAACAGAAAACAAATGGGTCTGGTCATTGCACTTGGATACAAATTCCATATTGTCACTCACTAGCCACAGAGCCCAGAGTAAGATGTACGAGCTCACTGGACCTCCACTTCTTCTCTGCAGAGCAGAAATAATAATACACTTCTAACTCACAGGGTTATAGCTGGCATTTACTAAGTACTCGCTTGGATCTTAGTAGGTGCCATTATCCTCCCATTGGTACAAATAAGGAAACTGAAGCAAAAAAAAAGATAAGTCAGATTGCATGGCCACATAGTTAAATACTGCCATAGAAATTGAACTATACATAATGGTTGTTTTTATTTGGTTTTGTTTTTGTAAGGAGACCAGAAGGGCACTGGGAATGAGGCAGAGGCTGAGCCAAATATAGCAGGAGACTAGGGAGTATTCCCAGCCATGGTGAGCGGCGTCCCAGGAATGGCCCTAGGAGTTTCCAAGGGGGTGTAACTGGGCCCAGTACTCTGGATGACCTCTAGCTACACATCCCCACAACACAAGGTCACCTCACGGAGGAACAGTCACAGCTCAGTAACTATCCAACCTGGCACCTCTGCAGTAGACATGATTATTTCCGACAAACTAATTTCTTGTTCAATTTGATATGAAAATTAAAGTTGTATTAGCACAATTTCTCACATTTGAGAGCATGCGATCAGTACCCTCCATGTTCCCCTACAGCAAACTGAAGCTTAAAAGAAGGTGCAACAACGCAGGAAAAGTTACCCGTTTCCAAAAGAGCTCCGTTTTGCATCCAAATCAGCCCTGAGTGGGAAGACATGCTCAGTGGGGCCAAGCAGATACAATCAACATGACTTTCTCAGAAGAAAACCATCTTCAGAAAAAAAAAAAAAAAATGCTAATCGAAACATTTCCCATGCAAATGTAAAAATAAGGGAAACAATACTAGAGATGGTATCAATATTTTCAACATTAAGCAAAGACAGGCAATCCTTGAAGGGTGATGTTATTTCCATGAATTTAAATCAATTCACATTCTTACCCACAAAGCTTTTCTTACTTGCTTTGTTTTTACAACCATTCATTTAAATGATTCCGGAGACAGGTTATGGAGGCTCTTTGCTAGAACTGAGAACTAAGTTCTGAATTCCCAAGAGCCTACCATGAATTTTTCTTTCATTGTCCAAATAAAAATGTGACCCCCAAGAGCTGGGTTAAGAGGAGACCAATGCGTGCATCCTCTGGATCAAGCAGGGACATCAGAACTTCATTTTGGACTCTAACCAGAGCTCAGCATCCCTCCTGTGGGGGAGGCAATTTTCCATTCCAACCCTCTTCTTACAAAGGAGGAAACTGGAATCCAGAGCAGGGAAGTGAGTTCCCTCTTGTCCTACAGTGACGTGGTTAACAAAAAAGGGATGGGCGAAAGGATGGGTCAAGTGGTGTACAGACGAAAATGCTCCAGGTACAGTAGAGCAAACAAATACAAAGCGCAGAGGCCTTGTGCCTTTGTCTCTCTGACCAAGACTTTGCCAACTTGAGGTGTGTAACTACATTTGTTTGGAAGTCCTAGCTTTGAGTGACGAAGTTGATGTCTCTTAATGTCCTCTTAAAATCCGGTATCTATAAGTTTTTTTTATTTCTCAAAGACTTGGGTCGTTATTAATATGCATCAGAGCACCTGCGATGGGACTGTCTTCTCCCACCTTTTATGTACATTGTACAAGATTAAGGTGCTGCACAATACAATGTGGAGAGTGCCCAGTGATGGACAGACACTGGGTTTGTATGTCTTCTCTCAACACCCCCTAGAAATACATGATAAACCCTGGGTGCAAAATGAATGTTCTGATGTGACACTCTTGGTGGCATCTTCCCTTCATCTATGCCAGGGCTGGACAATAACCAAAATTTCAAGAGAGAACATGGATCTTGGAAACACAACTTCTATTTTGCCTCACAGATCTTTTTAAATATTTAAGTCATATGAGCAAATTAGAGAAAACATATTACTCGATGTCATCTTTACATTATCCTGGGTGGGGAGAAAGCCAAGAATCCATTAATCCTGGATGCATTAGAAGAGTCACAGGAAAAGCTTTCTGGATCTTTCACGTCCTTTGCAACTCTCTGTCCTCGTGATTTGGGCCTACTTATGGGATTGGGAAGATGCAACAAGATTATCTCTGAGAAGTCCAGTCCTGGGCACTCAGTAAACACTTCCCATGCCTCTTCAACAGTTAGTAGTAAGTCTCATGAACCTACCCCGTCGAAGCCTCATACATCTGCCTCCCCAAAACAGAACAGCCAAGAACATGGAACCTCTCTATTTAAATCCCCATTTTCCCACTTATTAAATGCATAACACTGGGGAAAGTTGTTTAACCACCCTGAATCTTGGTTTCCTAATTTCATAAACGGGGATAATTATACCGCTTCTACCTCATTGAGGTTGTAGTGAGGATGGATTGAGATAATTTGTGGAAAGCGCTGAGCTCAGTGTGTGTAAATGCTCAGTCCACATAAGCTATTATAACAACGCCACCACCCTCATCCTGGCTGCATCATCTCTGCCATAATACCACCCTTCCTTGCTGGTTTCCCTGTTTAGAATCTCTGCACCTTTCCATCAGTTCTTCTCAAGGCTGGTCCAGAAATTATTTAAGAAAGCACTGAACGCATCACGCCCCTGCTCCAAACCCTGCAAAGGCTGCCTAGGGACTGGGGAATGACTTTCAAAGCCCTGAATTTGGCATTCAGTGCACTCTACAGAGTCCCAGACTTATCATCCCGCAGGCACCGCACACAGCACACTCTGCTTGGGCGAACCAAATCTGAGCATTCACCCCCCAGTGTTTTGGTCTGCATGGCTCCTTCTCTAGAACACTGAGATGGGGTGGTCAGAAAGCACCAAGCCAAGCGATTTGTGGAAGCAGACTTGAGAGCCAGACCATTTTAGAGCTGGAATGGACCCAAAAGGCCACTTTACAGATGAGGAAACTGAGGTTAATTGGTTTGCCCAAGGCCATACAGCTACTTATCAGCCACATCAGGGCTGCACTGGGCTGATCTGCCTACAGTGGGGGGAAACCACAGGGCAGCCTATTAAGGAAGATTTGTCAGCATCTGGCCACAAACTTGCTGACACGTGATCTTTCTCCATTCGTGAGAAATGAGACAGAAGTTACGCACCTACTAAGAAAAGAACACAAGATACGCATCTCTGTAAATGAAAACCAGAGCCTCTCTGGCTTGCAATGCAGGGCACGGCAGGAGTGGGGTTGATGGGGAGAGGACAGCTGAAATGATTCCGCGGGATGCATCCCTCGCTTCAAAGACGTGTCCTCTCAGGCTGCATTAGTCTCCTGACTAACGCCCCCAAATGCACTGCCGAGATCTGCTGAAGGTAAAGATCCTCTGTGATGTTTGCAGCAGGAATGGTGATGAATAAAACACAAGCATCACCAATGCATTACTTTGAAGGCGAGGGTGCCCAGCTCTAACTGCTAAGTTGCATTTTTTTTACTCTATGATAATAATACTAATAGTGACAGTTCATTTATGTAGTGCTTCTGAGGTTCCCACAATAATAATAAAAATGAAAACTATATTCGACTACAGCTGTGTCTATGCATAAAGCATACAGTGGCAGTTTCAGAGTGAGCTCCCCGATTATTCAGAAATTTGAGGGCAAAGTGCTGGGAACCGGAATTGTCTGCAGAAATGAACCCTGATTTTCAATTTGAGTTTAGAATTTAAATACAGTTTTGATGCTAGTGTTGACGAAATATTTTATAAAACCTTTAAATAGGGTGTTAAATATTTAAAACCTTTTAATATGCACGCTTTAATAAGTAGACAATGGGAAGTAGGTAACTACTAATACCACTGCTCAGCATGCCTCATCTATGTTTGGTTAGTCACTCTTGGTGTGTGGTCTGGATTTGTGTCCATGGTGACCAGTCAGAGAGCATCACACAGAAGTTAAAACACATGGCTCCCAGAGTTCTGTGCGGCTGGGTGATGACTGGGTCAGGTCTGGGCAAGAGGCTCCATCAGCCACAAAATCAAAGCCACCGTATCGTTCAACCACTTGGCCCATCGGACAGACCAGAGTCTCAGAAGTTCTGAAGCCCTGAGCTTCCCCTGAAGGCTTCACCCTCTGGAAGGGTGATGCTGATTCCTTTCAAAGGCGGTCAATAAAGTTGTCCTGGATGGTATGGGACCAGCTGCAGAGGAATCTTGCCCCTCTCTGTCCTTGCTGTCCCAACTCGCCCAGCAATAAGCACTGCCAGCTTTCCCCTGGTCATCCATCCCTGGGCCAACACAGAGGCCACGCTGCCAGGAGCGTATGGGAGCTGTCCCCTCCAGCAGCTGGGAAGTCACTGGGGCCACTTGCCCATTCTTATGGGGGCCTCTTCATGCTGTTATCAATGCCTGAGAGTTTCCATGTATTCCAACCTGGCTTCTCCAAGATGCTTGGCGTGGACTACTTCTATCTAGCTACCCTGGGGTTAGGATCCAATTTGGACTCTTGTCCCTGAAGTTGGCCTTAGCTTTTTCTGGATAATATGTTTGGGAATTTTGCATTGTCTCCACAGCCAGCATCCATGGACCACTTTCCCACACAACCTGCCCTGTCCCTTCCGAGAAACCGTTTGCCATCCACATGCCCAGCTGCTATGCCATCTACCATAGCTGCCCACGGAACTCCCACCTCGTCTACTGAGCTGTGTCACTAGGCTTTGGCCTAGGTCCTACATCCTAGCAAATTCTTGCTCAACCCAAATTAGACTGTTCAATGTTTGACAACGGCGCCCCTCTGCTCCACGTCATACCCCAACATCTAACTGTCTGTCATCATTCTAGTCAACATTTGAGAGTAACTCAAAAGCCAGATACCCCACTCAGTATCACAGTGGGTAAGGTTTCTCCCAACAGTCTTGCAAGGATATGCAGGGAATTGAAGCCTTTTCGGTTTCTTAGTTCAAAGCAAAAGAAACAGACTTTGGGTCGCATAGTTCTTGCAGAAAGACTAGAGAGGTCGGCTCAGAAAATGGCCAGAAGGTCAGGAAGGTCAGATGCCTGGGCAGTCAGAACCGCAGACCAGATCCTGCCACAGAAGCAGGTCTAAGTTCTTCATGGCCAGTGATACTGTGTGTGTGTGTAAGTGTAAGATACCAAAACCGAATGTAAAACACACTAGAAAGCTGGTGCTGAGTCAGTGTTCCAGCTTCCAGGAGAGCAAAGATAGCAACTCTCTGGCCCCCCAGGCCACTGGAGTAGAAGGAGGGCTCTCCTTTCTTAGAGAATCCTATTGTGTTTATTCTCCAGACACAGGAAGGGGATTCAAAAGCGATGCAGCCCATGAAACACACAAGCAGACTAAATGACCACTATGCACTACAAGGAATGAGTGACATGGAGAACGTGGTATCCCAGGGTGTGGAATCCCTCACAAGGAAGTGGCGTGTGTGGTTTACCCAGATCCTGTCCCCGAGTATATTCTGGCATTCTTATTCCTGCTGTTGTTTTGTATTGCTTTGATCACACAAGGCTGGTGACTGAGTAAAGCAACCCAGAGCACGAGGCTAGGAGGAAAAACAGATATTCTGGATAACAGACTAAAGGTTTAAAAATGTTTTGGAAGACTGGATCAGTGGACTGAACCTAACAACATGAAATATAACAGAGATAATAACAATACAATCAGTATTGTTATATGCACTGTTACATATACTGTTATATATAATAATAATACTATCAGAGCTACCTTATAAGGTAGATATTACTGTGTTTCCCCCAGAATAAGACCTACCGGACAATCAGCTCTAAAGTGTCTTTTGGAGCAAAAATTAATATAAGACATGGTCTTATTTTACTATAAGACCAGGTATGGTATGATATGATATGATATGATATGATATGATATGATATGATATGATACGATACTGGGTCTTATATAATATAACACAAGACAAGGTCTTATATTAATTATTGCTCCAAAAGACACATTAGAGCTGATTGTCTGGCTGGGTCTTATTTTCAGAAACATGGTATTAACACAGTGTTATAGATGGGGAAACTGAGGAACAGATGAAGTGACTTGCGCGGCTGGGAAGTGGCAGGGCTGAGCTTTGAAGCAGGGCAGCCTGACCACAGAGCCTGTACTCGGACTTCTGAAGGTGCCCCGTCATGTCTTGCGTGCACAGGGACAGGTGGGCAAATGCGACTTAACAGCAGCACAGAAGGAAAAACAAATAAACAAATAAACTGTGCAGCCCGAGTCCTCTGGGTGATGGGGCTGGCAATAAAAGCTAATGTAATGTAGCCTCGGGCTGCAATAAAAGAAGTGTATAGAAGGGAGTTGATAGTCTAGCATCTAGCTGACTAGATTTCTGTCTTCAGTCCTTCCGAGGAGGGATGAAGCAAAAATAAATGGGGTGTTCATTCTGGAGGTGTTAACACTGGGGAGACGGCATCCTAGAAAACAGCTTCAATACTGAATAACGGCAGTGTGGAGGAAGAATTACGCTGTTCTGCGTGACATTAAAGAATACGACCTCTGGGGAGACAGTTTAGCTCCATCTAAGGATGGTATTTCTAACAGTGGAAGTCCCCGATGCCTTGATGGTCTGTATCCTGGGGTAAGGAGCACCATGTCACTAGTGATGCTGCAGCCGTCACCAGCACTCGGTAACCATGGCTGGAGCACTGGTGGCATAAAGCATTGGTCTGGGTGGCCTCGAGGGTGTCTACTTACCATGCAGGGGTGCGATTCTGTTATTCCTTCCCCAAAGCATCTTTGATCTCTGAACTTGTGCTGTGACTTGTTCTTCCTGGGGCCTGGCTTGTGGATACCTCCTTTGCAGCACTTCCTGAGCGCAGCCTTGAATTGTCACAGACTTAGTATGTTCTGCACCATTAATAGTGTCAGCTTTCTGAAGGCCCTGTGATTTGACCGCTCTGTGTGACCAACCCAGGACCTTTCATTAAAGAAGGTGACAAAGGAAGGGCTTTTGAAATGGAGTTCAAACCAAACCCTGCTAGAGGGCCAGTGAAGGCTTAGGGGTGGCAAGGCGAGGACACCATTCTTACTCTATTATCTATGGACACTTGGGATGGAGACAGTAACAGTAGATGACTGTAAGGGAGGACCGAGCTGAAGACCAGGGTCAAATGATACGTTTTGCCAAATATTATCAAATGACACTGGATTTGCTGACTATGATTTGCAAATAATAGAGATTCGTGCAAAACCCCCAATTTAGGACTCACAATTTAACTACCCAGTGACATAATAGGGTACATCTTTACACACACACACACACACACACACACACACTTGAACTAATGATATGTTTAAATAAGAATCAGTCCACAGGTATAGCCACTCTAAAAAAAAAAAAACCTTTGCTTGGAGATAGTAGTAAGAGATTGAGTTAAGAGCCAAGATTACCCAGTTCTTACTCTGTTGGCCCCTAAACTGCTGTGTGATTTCAGGCAAGTCATGGTTCCTCTGGGTCCTTGGACCCTCATCTCTAAATGAAGGTTGACTGAAATAGCTGAAATTAACTGACATCAGTTAATGACTTCAAACCTCTGATTCCTGAGAATTCTACTTGGTAAAGTGGACTGTCCGGCCCTCATTACAGAAAGTAGTACATTCAATTGCTGCGCAGTGGTTAATTGTCTGCAATAAGGGATCTGATTTAAGAAGCTACCTATTAAAGGGGACAGTGACAAAATGGAATGGAAGCAGATGCAGGTGATAAGGATGATGAGAGGTCTGGAAACTGTTATCAGAGGGTCTGAAGCTCTGCATGGCAGAGCATCTTGACATAGTGGTTAAGTTTGGCGTCAGATGCCTGGCTTTGAATCCCAGTTTTGCTGTGGAACACTGGGAATGCCTGGGTTTTCTTGTTTGTTTTTCCCTCTGCAAGATGCTAGCAATAATCCTACCTGCTCATAGGGTCGCTGTGGATAAATCTCATACTATATGGAGCGTCCTTAGCACACTGCCTGCAACTAGTTAAGCGCTCCATAAATGCTGGATTTTAACTGTTATCTGATACCCATTTTCAAATATTCACAGGTCTGAAAAGAACAAAGTGATGGGGGGCAGGGACAAGGTGCAACTCTTGGCAGAAAGTTACAAAACAGGGGTATTTTAGCTCCTCCTCCAATAGGGATTTTTAATGAATAGAGTTCATGTATCACCTCTAGTGTCATGGGTTCCCTGAGAGGTAGTTAGCAGGCTGTCATCAGGACATTTAAGAAGCTGTAGGATTAATGGCAAACAGAAAACCTGCTGGGAAGAGTTAGACCAGAAGATCGCAGAAGCTCCTTTTATGGATAAGACTTGGGATCTCGGAGGGGCACAGAGCAGCGGTCAGCTCAGCGCTCTGTGCTCTGTCCCGCGGCTCCTCTCCAGAAAGCTAGGGAGGCCTGGGCTTGTGAAATGCATCACCCTTAGTGGGAAAGTGGAGTCACAGGCATGGAAACCCTGCTTTCCCTCCTCCCGCCTCATGAACTTAGACAAGTGTCAGTTTCCCCATTTGTGAAATGGAGAATGACAGCACCCCCGCACAGGGTGACTGCACAGCATAAGTGAGGCACCAGGTACAGCACCCAACACAGAGTACCATCTCAAACAGTTGCCTCGCTCCCCTTCCCTTTTCCAGGCAAACACTGACTAGTATTTCCTGTCATCTCAAGGCCCACTCAGGAGGGGATGCGGGCCTGGGGCAGGAACAGATGACACAAGTAGGCCACAGATGGGACACAACAGGACAAGCTGGAAGGCCCAGGAGCCTTAGAAGGCCCAGCCTGACTGTGATATTGGGTGTAAAAACAGTTGGAACACCATTAAGGGCTGTGTGTGTATGTGGGGGGGAGGCTTCCTGTTATTTTTAACAGGATGCCGAATCCCTGTGCTTTTGCCCCAGCCTGAGGAAGACCACAGACAAGAGCTTCTTCAGCTGAAGTCTCTGCATGTGTCAAAACTGTCACTGCTCAACCCCCTCAAGTCCCAAACTACGTTTACCTGAAAAACAAACAGGATTGGTTTTGAAATAACGATGATTTATGGAGAGACTAATTATCATTTTAGTGAGGCTGGAATAGCAAGGTGTCCCTTTTAAACAAAAGCGAACCTTGCGATGAAAATATCAACATCACTTACTTAGCAAACTTTCCCAGTAAGATATTACTTCAGGGCAATGTACCACAGAAACCCATATGTAAAACTGAACAGAGAGAAAATGCAAAGGTAGAAAAGAGTCAGGCGCTTTTCAAAAGCCATAATTATCTCTGAAATCTCGACTGCCTCTTGAATATTTTAAATGGAAGAGGGACGGATCACTTAAACTTATGAAATAATTTTTTAACAAGGCAGGCACTAATAAACAATTCATCGCTAATTGGAGGAGGCCTCCATCTAAAGCGAATGTTCAGTGCAGGATTTCGGCCTACTGATGATAAGGAGGAACTGCCACCTGCCACCGTTAGTCTATAAAACTGAATCCCAGGTCTATTTCTGAGAGGACAAAAGGCCTGAGCTTATCAAGAAGCAAGCACTGCACTCGGTTCTCATTTAATCTTTACAACAGTCCTAGGCCATAGAGATCATTAGCTCCATTTTTTACAGATGAGGCGCTGAGTCTTAGAGAAGTTAGATCACTCATATTTGGTCACACACTTTGTGAGCAGTAGAGCTGGAGTTGAGAAGAAGCAAACTGTGAGGCAGGGCTGGAACTAGAGTGAACCAGGTGAGGTCCCTCAGTGGAGCACAAAATGTATGGAGATGCCACAAAACTCAGTCATCAAGATAAATTTATATTTTAATGCCCTACTTTAAAAAAATCAAGATGAATGGGGAAACATTCATGATGAGTAAAATATCAACATTTTAAATAAAGACAGGATCTGACTGCACGCGTACATCCTGGCCTCCCTGGCCTCGCCCCAATCCTGGCTCTGCCGTTGGGCAGTACTGCCTCCCAGGCTGAATAGCTGGTCCAAGGCTGGGGAGTGATGGAAGAGGCCTGAGCACTCAGGATGTGACCACAGAAACACATTCCCGGAGCGCCTTGGAGGAGGTGGGTGCACAGTACTTAGAGATGATAGGTCCATGCCTGCCTTCGTCCATGCTCGTGCTTCATTGATGGCAGAGACTCTGCTCTGAACTCGCATTCTTTGCTCTCACCAATGGGGCCTAACATAGGCCGTAAAGAGAGCTCCGTGGGGCTTAAACTAAAATCAGGAAGGAGCTTACGTGGTCTCTGCTGCTACATTAGGTGAGCATCATATTGGGGAAGAAGCCGAGCCAGAAGCCATTCTCTTCAAGGAAAATGGAAACATAACTTTAATCTGTGAAATCCTGCCAGTGCAAAGAGCACATCAGGAGGATTTCTGACAAATAAGGGAGATCGTGGAGGAAGTGAATGAATGCTTTTCTTCACCTGCAGCAACCAGGAAGATCTGGGAAAGAGGCAGTGCTTATTCACAATACCCTTTGAGGAGTAATCAGTGCCAGAAGGCAACAGAACAAGATCCTGTCCTGTGACTATGGCCAGTAAAGATGTTTATGCCAACATTCTGGATTCAGCACCTTACATGGCCTAAGTGAGTGGGAGACGGGGATGAGGGAGACGGGGGAGAGAGAGACACCAGTATTTGACCTGCCATAGGAAATAGCATCATTCGTTTCTCTCACTCGTTTCTTCTCTACCTTTCCTCCTTCCCTCTCCTACTCCTATCTCACTTAAATCCTGGTGTACCAGACGTGCAGTCTGAACAGAAACCGTGACCATACAGACTGTAAGAACAATGCTTTATCTCAGTAAGAATCCCAAACTCGGCAACAGTCTGACTACTAATTAAACCAAATAACAATGAAAGTTTTGCCTCCAGTTGTAACGGGCATGATTCACAAGCACTTCAAATTTAAAAGTGCCTTCTTTTTTTTTTTTTTTTAAAGTTAAATAAACGGTCTGGTGGTAAGTGAGCATTGGTTTACAAAACACTCCGTCTTACTTTCCACTGAGTTACTTAATACTCCCTCCCATCATCCATTCACATTGATTCCTTCTTTATCAGCTGCCTAGGCATCCCAGCACACTCAGCACTGCAGAGAAGGAACGCTGTTCTGATTCACCGAGGAGGCAACTGCATTCAGTTTAAAAATTAAAAAAATAAATAAATAAAGATCAAAGAAGAATCCACTTATGACAGTATTTATTTTTTAAATAGAGCTTTCCTCTTAATTATAATATAGCATTTTTTCCATGCTCCTTGTGAAATTTCATAATGACACTATCAAACAGTAACAAATATAAATTTGTGCAGCCTGAACTATGCAATTTAATCATAAGCAGCAATTTCCGTATCACTGAGGAGGGGGGAAAAAGTCAAATGATTAAACTCTAGTGCATGAGGACCAATCTTGAACTAAATTTTACTCTCTGTTCAAGTTAGGTTTTGTATGCCAACGTCAAGAATGATTTAAAGGTAACAGGAAAACATCTCCTGTTATATTAAAACTCCATGCCCCAAAGTGTTTACCAAAGATCAAACTGTTACTCTTTTTTGCAAATTAGAAATGTCTTGCAGACGTCTTTAAAACCCCTTGAAAGCATAGGCAATGATATCACAGCAATCTCACTAATATTTCTCTTCTCTATTCATTACTTTCCCCTTGGAGTCTGAAATGATGGCCATTCTAGCAGAATTAACAACAACAAAAAAAAGTCCGAAAATCCTCCCAGATCACTGCCTCAGTGAGAGCTGACCTTGTTTATCATATCGCCCAGCACCCACCCATCTCCTGCTCAGTCTCCCGTTATAAGATTTTCCAACTTTCTAGTAAACTCCAAGGTAGGAAGAAGAGGCTGAAGGTAACGGGATCCACTGACTAGAAAGATGTTAATCCTGACAAACTGCTCGAGCAGTAGCCTGAACCACAGCTGAGATTGAATTCCGTCCCTCCTGAGAGGGCCAGACAAGGCTGGTGGTAACAAAACCGCTTTTCATGGTGCCCTCAAAAGCAGATGGGCCCCATGCAGAAAGCTGGAGAAGGGCGCCATTGCCCTCTAGTGGCCAGAAGTGCAATCTTCCGCGAAGGAGCCTGTTTCCAGAGATGCACAAGGCTCTCAATGTCAGGGTAAAATTATAGCAGAAAGATGTCTAATTATCCTCCTCGAGTGTTTTCTTTAGTCCTTCCTACCCATTAAGGAGGCTGTGGATGGCTATCACAGTAATCCTAGTGGAAAAGCTGATTCTTACTCCTGGTACACCAGAATTTGTACAACTTTCTCCAGCTTTTCTTTCTTTCTTTTTCTTTTCTTTCTTTTTTTTTTTTTTTGTCAACAGACCTGTTGATGTTCTTCCTTCAGGCAATTAAACCACACATTTATAGAGACCAAAGATCTCTATGTTTTTCAGGGGGCAATAACTTTGGATTGTAAAGGTTGACAACTCACAATGCTTGATAAATCTAAAATGAGGGTTCTTGACAAATTAGGTAACTTTTTATGAACCAGTGACCAAAATCATCCTAAATACATTTCATTGGCTGGTGAATGTACACACTGTTCAGATTTTCCAGGAAAAAAACCTAGGAGTTCATAGTCATTCTAAAAACTTAAAAAAACAGAAAAACAACAAAAACAAAAAACAAAAAAAAGGTTGCCACCTACTTTCAAACTCTACAGTCCACTGTTTTATTATTAGTTATTTATTACGTATGCTTATGATCAAAGTAAAAAAGTCAATATTGAAAATAAACGTAAATCCAATGATTATGCTTCTTGAACATTTGCCTACATACTCTTATATGTATTGAAAATGAAAGAAGACTGAAGTCAGATTTGCAGATCTCACTTACATGGTTCTGAAAATAGATTTGAATATCACAGATCAAAGTTTACGTGAACTGTCAAATTCATTAAGTCACAGACATTCACAAGCAAGGTTCTGAGACACACTATGCTCATGGGAGTGCAGCGTTGACATTGTAAATCAAGTCTTGAGGTCAAAGTCATGGCGTTTCCCATATGAGGGTCCCCAAACCAGAATCTTTACAAAGCAGCCATGTAATTCTATTCAGAGTGGAAGAAAAACCATGAATTATGAAGACAAGTGCATTAAAGGAGCATGAAATTGATCTGTATTCCCCCAAATCATGGCATGGCTCTCCAACCCTGTCCCTCCTCCTCACACGAATAAACAAACATACACATTCACAGCCAATCCTACAAAGAGAAAACATGAGTTTTGGGTAATTAAAAAAAAAAAAAAAAGAGACCCATAACTTTTTTTTTTTTTTTAAGTCTCAACACAAGATTGCATCTTAATTGAAAATAGATTTTAGGTTTCTAGTAATTTTACTGTCTGGTGTTCGGATAAGAATGCTGAACATAATGGAAGTTCTGAAGTGCTATCAAGATGGTCCACTGCTTCAATTTTAAAAGCCTATTTTTCTAGTAAGCAGTAAGTCCGGTTTGAGTAAATCTACGCTTCTGTACTTCAACAGATTATTCTATCTCCTCATTTCCCTTCCCCCAGGGCTAGTGTGGCGTGATTTTTTTTTTATACAATGTAATAAAATTGTAAGCTTATGCAGACTCCGAACTAAGGTACATGATGATAGTAACAATTATTAATAATAAAGTGTGGCGGCAAGACATGTTGATGCATTAATTTGCAATGTTTCCAAAGCAAGATGTAAAGATACTTTTCATTCAAGCACAGTTCAAGAGCCTCTCAGATGCCTTCCCCTGGTCTATCCTTGAAAACTCCTCACATTCCTTTGTACTAGGCAGGATTTCAGTGTTGCACAGGGGTTCAACACTGGCCAACTCGAAAACTTCGAATCAGCTTTTATGATTAAGGAACTTTAGTGACCAGGAGCTTCAGGCTTCCTCTGGCATTGGCCACAACTCTGTCCCTTTGTTTTGCAACTTTTATTCCTTTGTTCTACGGGAGGAAGACCAGGCTCCCAGCAGCTGGGGTTGGGTGGGCAGTGACTACTTCTGTGTTCTGGTGACTGCGTCTCCGTATTTGTAGAAAAAATAATTTCAAGACTAGTGAAATGAAGGTCAGTCCTTTCTCTTCTCCTCTCCCATCGTCTTAGGCTCTAGCGCTCAAAACCCAGCTTGGCCTACATGCTGCTGCGATGCTGGTGGGTCCTCGCTCCTGAGAACATGTCTCGATCCCCATACCCGGGAAATGCAGACACCCCCGCAAAACCATTGATATCTGCTGCAAGCCCCGGTGATAAAGAAATTGATCCATCCTCTTGCCAGATTAATTATTGTGGTTTCCCTGTGATTTAACTGAAAACTTACTCCCTGCCTCATCTGAACGGACAGGAATGATAGGAAAAGGAAAACAAAAAAAAAGATTTAAGAGCCACCGAACAAGATTTCTTTAGGGGGAAACGGGAGGGCAGACTTTAGGCAGGTCTGACCCTCCTGCAGCAGGGTTTCAGGAGCAACCCTCCACCCCTGATCCCTTAGGGACGACCCGTGGTCAAGCAGGGATGACATTATTACGTAATTAAAAGATGCAATTTCTTAATAGCAGTGCGATGGCCCGCGAAATTCCTGCTGCATTATCAGCAAAAGCAACAGGGCTTTTTCTAGCAAATCTTTTGCGCCAGGGAGAGGGAGGCGCCCCCAACCCCAGCGAGAACAGGGCCTCGGAGAGAAAGGGATAAGGAAGCATGACCCAGGGGCCTCCTTGACCCCACTTTCTCTGGGGACTCTTTTCTTCACAGCGCAAGGCTGGCCCTCCTCCAGCCCCACCCGTGTGGAGGGGGCACGGGGTGCTCTCCTCGCCTCCCTCCCCATCCAGCCAGCTTCTCCACGCTTCCCACCCGTGGCTTGCGTTCCCAGGCAAAGCTGCGGGAGGGAGGCCGACCGTGTCGGGAACTGGAGAGGCTTGGCGCGCTCCGGGAGGAGGCGCAGGCTTTGGGGAAGGCTTGGTTCGCAAAGTTAACGTAGACGCTGGTAGGCTTCTCTAACCCCAAGCCAGAGCGGAGCCCGAGTCTGAGCGGCTCGCGGATCTCCCCTTGGGCCAGCCGGAGCTACACGGACGGCCCCGGAGCTCCCTAAGAGACTCCGGCTGGAGGGCTGGAGCGCGCGCCGCAGTCGGCAGCCCAGGAGCCGCCGTCAGCGGACCCAAACCCACGCTATTAAAGTGCGGGGGAATCGCCGGTGCGAGCTGGGTTTCTTCGGGTTTTCGGGGTTCCCCAGTTGTCTCTAATGGAGGACGGAGCCTCTAGGAGTGTTCCGGCGGGATCAGGGAAAAAGGGTAGGACGCAGCAGAGCGCGGTCATGTCGCCGCTTTGCGAAAGAGGCGCAGCGCTGGCGGGCGGGCGGGCACCGCGCCGGGGGCGACTTTCCCCAGAGACCTGACCGCAGGCAGTCGGCGTGTCCGGGGCGCAGCTCTGCAGCCTCTTGCCCCAGCGGGGTCCAAACCCCCTCTCCCCGCGGCCTCCTCGCAGACCCCAGAGGAGGCCGGAGAGGGCGAGAAAGGTTGGAGGGCACATCTGGCGCCTCTGCCCCCAGCGCTGCCCGCGTCCACAGCTGGCTCCCTTCTTCCTTTTTGATTTTTAAATAAATCTCTTATCTCCGCCCACCCCCATTTCCTTTGCATTAGTGAAACCTTCTCTAGTCAGACCTCCTCTCCCCACCCAGACATTCACATCCAGAGACCCCGGCCCCCCCACCCCCCCACCCCCGCCAAGAAGCCCAATTCAGGCGAGAGGAAGGCACAGGCAGGGATGCTCACCTGGGGCCCTGGAGGGTGGGCACGAGCTCCGGCCGTCGGTCCCTGACGCAGGGAGAGAGCAGCGGTGTTAGCCCCGGCCCCAGTCCGGGTCCCATTCACAAGTCGGCGGTGGCTGCCAGCGGCCCCCGCGGCATCTGCGAGCGACTCTCCCCTCGGCTGGCGGCGGCCACGGAATGAGCCGCCGAGCGCGCTAGTGGCAGGAATGAGAAACGGGGGGGAGGTGGCAGGCGGGTGGGGGGGGGGGCGGAGGAGGAGGGAGGCCGCCGCTGGGAGGGATGGAAAGGGCGGGGGGCGGAGAGGAACTGAGGCCGCGAGAAGCAGGGAGCTGGGCCTCGTGGAGGCTGCGGGGGCTGACCCGGTCCGCGCCCCTCCCCGCAGAGACCCTAGAGATGCCTACCCCTGGATTCGTGGCCTCCCCTCCCTGCCTGGGTCGCTGCGCTCCAGTTCCCTTGAGGCTCAGACAGAGTCTGGAGCAACTGAAGTTGGGCTCCAGGGATGCACAGCCAATCAGGGAGGGCAGCGGAGGGAAGCTGGGGAGGGGGTGGGAGCCCCTTTTTCCTCCTTCGCCCAAATCCGCTCCAGCTGGTCAGGCTGGGCCCTTGCCCGGGAGGGCCGGATCGTGGGTTGGGGGGAAGCATCGCCCAAGTAGGGTAGGCAGTTGGGAATTGCGCTTCCTCACTCTATTACCCCACCTTCAGGAAACCCCTCCACGTTGGTGGCTTCTGTCCTGCCTCCGCCCCCCATCCCTTGCAAACTCTGCTTGGGGCGCGGGCGGTTAAACCTGGGAAGGAAGACTTTGGACTTGGAAGAGCCACGTCTCTGTTCTCTTCCAGCCCTCGCCCCGCCCCCAATGTCTCGTGTGCAGAGCGGGGTGCGGGGAATGCTTTGCCAGGGTCGGCCTTGGGCCCGCCACCACTGAGCCCTACGAGGGTGCCTCGGCCCCTGCCTGCAGCGTCACTTGTTGCCTCGGGCCCCCTCGGCTGCACAAGCGCCAGGGCTCGGTGGAGAGTGCGGTTCTGCAGGAGAGAGGGCCTGAGGGCGCTGTGCCTGCATCCTCCCTCCGTCTTCCCCTTTTACCCCTCAAGGAGGACCTGCTAGAGGGAGGGGGCCCTGGGCCCGCTTCCCGCCCTGGTGGAGTCCCGTGGAGAAAAGGCTGGCGGGGCTGGGGTTCGGAATCCCGCGGGGCACTGGGCTGGGCGCTCACAGTTCAAGAAGCAGAGTTGGGACCGCACACTCTGGGGTCCTGGGGGTGGAGGGGAACAACGTGACCTGGAGGGTAACCCGGGCTAGAACAAATTTCCAGGGTGGGGGTGGCAGAAGAAGAAGGGGGGAGAGGTGCAAAGCAAATGTGTAAAAGGGGAAATGGAATCTCCAGAAGGGGCGGGGATGAGGAGGGGAAGGAGTTGCGGACCCGCAAAGAAAGGTTAGGAGAACGCGGAGGGAAAGCAGGGGCGAGAGGGGCCAAGGAGTTAACGGAACAAGAGGCCGAAAAAGAACAGAGAAAGGGACCGCAGCGCCGGGAGAAGAGGAGGATGGCCGAGCACGGCCCTTGGGCTCGGAGCCGCCAGCCTTGGGTCTGCGAGTGTGCAGGGCTTCCCGGGTTTCCTCACCGGCAGCAGCCGTGCACCGGGCGGGGGCTGGGCGAGGCTCTCGGGGTACCACCCCCCACCCCCACCCCGCCACGCCCCCGCGGGAATCCCTGAGGCACCGAGTGCCACCAGCCGCCTGCGTTCCGTGCGGAGCGGA
Organism: Rhinolophus sinicus; assembly: GCF_057876585.1. NCBI lineage: Eukaryota > Metazoa > Chordata > Mammalia > Chiroptera > Rhinolophidae > Rhinolophus > Rhinolophus sinicus. The sequence continues at coordinate 67,324,616 of NC_142508.1, read as the reverse complement.
GGAGTCCTGAGTCCTTCGCCCTCTGTGTGGCCGTGGCGTTTAAACTGCCCGATACCCGCCTGGGGAGGGGGCGCTAAGTTTACAGCTGACCAATTCCTTGCTCCTATGCTGCCCTCCCCGCAAGGAAAGGCTTCCAAGGTGACACGCCTCTAGGCACCAGAGACTTCATACCCTCACTGCACACATGCCCGGGGCGAGGGACTCGCGAGGGCAGCGAGGCCGACAGCTTTTCCCGAGAGTGCTTATCCCCGAGGGCGCAGTGAGCCTCGCGTGGTACCTACCTTTTCTACCTCCGCAGGTTGGTCCCTGACTTGACCCCCTTCCTTGTTCTGATGTGCTGCCTCTCTCAACCGCTTAGTCCTTATCTTTTCGTCTTCCACGTCCGTCTCCTTGAAGCCCTAAATCTTTGAATTGTCCTAGACCACCGCCAAAAGTCTCCACACTCACACTGACAGGGCCCAGCGATGGTACCTGGGTGCTCTGACCGCCATTTCCGCTTAGGAATGAAGTTACACATTAGAGAAGGCGAGGAGGTCCCGCTCTCCCTCAGAGGTACTTGGATTTTGCTACTAATTATTCTCTGAAATTTCTCATCCTTTCCATGTGGGCATGAAGAAAATGGGAAGCTGCTGTCAATTTATGACACATGCACAAAAAGGTACAGGATTTTTGATGGACAGGATTCTAGAGGCAGGTCCAAGGATGAGCCTGGACACATGTGATCTGACATTAGCTGCAGGAATTTGTCCTCTGCCTCTTTCTTTTCTGGATTAATCCAATAACAGCAGTTGTTTCCGATTTGTTTGTTTGGGGGTTTTTTGGTTTGTTTGGGTTTTGTTTTGTTTTGTTTTGTTTTTTTACCTTTCATGAATGATATCGCCTCATTGGATTATAAAAAGTAAGTTAAAAATTGTTTGATAGATTTCCACTGACATTGCCCACCTGAATCAGATGGAACACAGTGTATAACAGCATTCATCATTCCTTTGCACAAACCAGCAATTCTATGCCTAGGATATTGCTCAACAGAATTGAAAACATATCCACGCAGACATGTCCTTGAATGTTCTTAACATTTGTTATTTATAATAGGCAAAATCTGGGGAAAATCCCATGTCCATCAACTGGTGAATGAATAAACAGAGTATGGTATATCCATACAATGGAATAGTACTCAGCATTAAAAAGAAAAATACTTATGCATGATACATCGTGAATGAACCTTAAAAGCATATGCTAAAAGCCAGAAACCACATATTGTATGATTCTGTTTATTGAAAATGTCCAGAAAAGTCAAATTTAGAGACAGAAAGCAGATCAATGACTGTCATGGCTAAAGGAATGAACAGGAATTGATTACAAATGGGCATTAAGGGATTTTGTTGGGTGATGAAAATGTTCTAAAATGGTGACAGTTGCACAAATCTATACGTGTACTAAAAATTATTGAATAGTAACCTAAAAAAGGCAAAAAGAATTTCCTTTCACACCTTTATTCCTGGAGTATCTGTGACCTGCAGCTGAGCCCCAAAGGGAAAAGTTTTTGTAATGTGGTTTTAGAGAGAGGAAAATGTAAAAAAAAAAAAAGAAGAAGAAAAACAGTCCTAGTTCTTTGGAAAGATAATCATACTTGTATTCTGCAAGTTCTACTTTGGCAACTGGTTTGGAGAGTCTTCTAAGTGTTAAAGCAAGTTAATTCCCCCCTTTCACTCTTTTAAGTGATTAATTCCTGGGAACTAGAGTTAGGCTTTCCAGTTCGTGACATTTTAAACACACCTACACAGAGACACAGTACAAAGTGCACATTTCAGAGGGGATTTTTTTTTTATGACTATGTTAGGATCTGTCTTAGAAATCCGTATCAAGCACTTGGGTGGAGTACTGTATGATTATAGTTTAGATTAAAAAAGGAAAAGAACAAGAACCCACTGACAGCTTAAATTAAAAGATTCAGTTCATCTAGGCAGCCAAAAGTTTGGGTGTTTATCTTAACTTGCCTCACCTTTCTTTCACCTTGTTCTTCTTCAAGGGAGGAGGCCAGGGCTCATGGTTGCTCTGGATTAAACAGTCCCTTCTGCTTCCTGCCGGTTCCAATCCAGACAGAGATGAGGCCCAAATGGGCTTTTTCTTGTCTTTGTCCTTGTCTGCAAGAGGCCGATAGTTTCCTGTTGGTTCCTCCATCAAAGGTACCAGGCTCTCCGCCCTTTGAAGTGCCTGTCCTCAGACTCGGAGGATAGCCAGACCCTGCTGAGTCACTTCCTTGTTTTCACTTAGAAGCTCCAGGCTCCCCCAGGCCTTCTCCAAGCTTCTGGCCCTAGGGGCAACCTTTGCTAAATGGTGTAAAAGGGGAGGCAGGATCCAAGCTGGGAAATAGTTTTATCACATTGAAGTGGGCTCCCATCATGCCTTCCCCAGGCAGAGGGAGAACTTTGAGAATGATGGACAGTGATGCTATTTCTGTACCAAGTATTTCTCATGGAGATTCTCACAGCTGGGCCCATAGAGAAGAGTGGGAAGATGACGGGCCTTTGATCTTGGTCCCATTCCTGGTTCTGCCACTTACTACCTGTATGACTTTGGGCAAAGACTTTATCTCCATCAGATTCAGTTTCCACTTCTGTACAATAGGTCTTATTACCTGTGCCTAGATTGTTGCAGGGATTAAATGTGTCCATGTGCCTAAAGCAATAAGCACTGTGCATAGAGCGGAGACTCAATAAATGAAAGTTATTAAGTACTATTATTAATTATGAAGTCTGATTATTATCACACCTGAAATGATTTGAGCAAGAAAGGAGTCATGTTACAGTTATGAATTATAAGAATGATGGAGATTAATCTTAAATGGCATTAATAATACAACTTCTGGTCAAGAGTATTATAGCAATTCAAAATGTACTGATACCCTAAGGCCTGTTTGGAGTCATGTGACGTTAGATGTACCAACTTTGAGGTAAGTGCTCTGGGTTCCTTTCCTAGATCTGCCACAAATTCATTGAGTCACCTTGCATAACTCATCCCCGTTCTCTGAGCCTCAGTTCCCCTAGCTCCCCTTGGGAGAGGGCTTAACCAAGATAAGTTCTGGGGAGGATCCTTCTAGAGCTGAAATTATCTAGTTCTTTAGTCCCACTCTTTGTTATATAAAATAAAAGCATCGCATAGGTGCAATTCTCCTTTCTGCCACAAGGGGCAGTCAACCAATCATCTCAAGGTCAGCCCAGACTCCAGGCATGCCCAGTCTGTGAAACACACCCTCTTCAACTCTGTAGTATTTCATTGTCTTTTTCCCCTCACCTAGACTATAAGTTCCCCAAGGGCAGTGATGATACCCTTCTGGTTTTATGTCTGTATCCCCAGCACCTGCTGTGTTAAATATAGAAGTCCGAAAGATACATTTCATTAACTGATAATGTTAATACATATTTTGATTAAATTAAGGCCAGTATGTCAGTGAAATATCACCGCAATAACATTAGGTTATGAATGACCCCAGTATTAAGGGGCTTAAAAGAGTTATTTACTCTCATATATCTGTGGGTTGGCTGAGGTTGCCTGGTCTAGCCTGGGCTGGGCTGGGGCAACTCAGTGCGGCTTCCTGTATTTTCTCCTCTTCCTGGGACTAGCTTGGGCATATTCTCATGACAATATTAACTGTACAGGATGTTAAACAGTAATAGGCACGGCCTCTTGAGGTGTAGGCTTAGAACTGGAAACTGTCTCTTCTATCTCATTTTGTCAGCAAAAGCGCACCCATTAGTCAGATCAAAAGTTAAGAGATGGAGAAATATAATCTCCTTTTTTTTGTGGAAACAACTTTAGAGTTGCATGGCAAAGGGTGTGAATAAAGGCAAGGGTAAAAAGTTGGGGCCATTAATGCCATCTCCTAAGGTAGGAACAGGTTTCCATCATGCCACCATTCTGGGTCATCTTGGGTATCAGGTCACATGAGTTATATCCTGTCATCATGAATAGAATATTCTGCAGCATCTAATACATTGCCAGATCATTAGAGGAGACAGAATCAGAAGGCATTTCAGTCTCATGACAGATTGTTGTAACTATGCCCTTCCTTTACTTTGAGGTTCAAGTTGGAAAGGAAGAAAGCAGGCAGAAATAATAATAGATTCATCACCAGCTTATATATAAAACTAGGGATTCTCACAACATTCCTTCAAAGCGTATATTATTATTATTCTTCCTATTTTACAGATGAGAGAACTGAGACAACAAGGAAATTGCATGAACTACCCAATATAATACAGCTGGTAAGTATTAGAGTTGAGATTCCAACCTATTTCACAAGTTGTCCCACTAGCCTGCCTTTCAGTGGAGAAGCTCATACAACACATTCTAGTCTTGATATGATTGAAGGGTGGGGTATGGGAAAGGGAGAAGGGCTTTTCTTCTCCCTTTGGGAGATGCACCCAAGGCAGAGTGCATCCATGAGATCCCTAGGCACAGTGCCTGGAACACAATAGATGCACAATAAATATTCATGGAAGGGTAAATGATGAAAAGGTGAAAGGAAGTAAGAGAGAGAGGGCAGGGAGGTCAACAGAAGAAGAGAAAGCAAAAGAGGAAGCAGCACGATATAAGAGAAAAGACATAAGCATGTCGGTCTGTTTGGATAAACCCACCCTTTCCAGGGTGGGCAGGAGTCTGGATTCTGAGGGTGGTCACCCATTCCCTGGCCCTAGAAGTGATGAGGACGCGGCCTCATACATACCTCCCTCCATTCTACAGCCTGGAAGGTACAGCAGGAGCCAGCCCCTGACTGTCCTGCTGACCTTCTCATCTCCCTTGTTCGTTCAAGCTACACTTCCCTTCTTGCTATTGTTCAAACACAAGTGTCCTTCAGATTCAAGACCTTTGCATTTATTTTTCCCTTTGCAGGACCCCAGCCTAGTCATTCCCATGGCTGGCTCCCTCATTTTGCATATTTAACCAGGACTTTTCTGGCTCTCTCATCAGCAGAAGTAGCCAGTCAACACCCCAACCCCTTTACACTTCTTTATTCTTGTTCATAACTCATATATCTCCTTGAAATTGTACTGCATGTTTTTATTTACCCATTTTTATTGGTCATCTCACTCTACTAGGGTACAAGCTTCAGGAGGGCAAAGTACCTCATCTCTCTTCTTCACTCCTATATCTTCAGCATCTAATACAGTGCCAGGCATATGGTAAGTACGCAGTAAATATTTGTACAGTGAATACATGAATAGTAAATGCACAGAAAATGCTAACTGAATGAATGAATCCTAAAACCAAAAGCAGATGGATCGTGTGCTTGGAGGTAAGCATGGTACAGTGTCCCTTGTTTACGAAGTGAATTTAATGATGCCGATTGTTCACATTACAAAAATGATTCCTCACTTTACCAAAGGTTTCATTCAAAAGTGCGTAAAAATAGTTGCCTCCTGTAGTGCTTTTAAAAATATAATCCAATTTACAAAATGGTGGTATGCAGATAACGTCTCTAGAATATATGAATTTCCTAAAATGAATTACAGGTATGCATAATGACAGTTCTGCTTCTGATTCATAATTCCAGTTTGTTTGTTGTGTGGACGGAGAGATGAGTTTATTAAAATGCTTCACAGAAGGCTATTTCAATGTTCATATGTGCATACATTTACATTCTTTTTAAAACTTGTGAATAGGCATTTAAATGCGTTTGTGCTCCAGGAGAACCATTGGAAATATTATTTAAGATTGGTACTGGCTTGCTTTGCAAATAGTCTACGATTTGGACAGCAGGATTTAGAAGAGCTCTGCGTTCCAGTTTTCATGAACTTTGAAATGTTGACTATCAGTGCTGAGAAGGGGGAAGGCAGAAAATCTCCCTTCCCCAATGGAGAAACCTCTTTAAAAAAAATGTTTCTTTGGCGTCCTCAGTTTACGATAGATGAACTTACCCAGCACAGGCTGTAAGTTCAGTGTTTTCTCTCGTTGTATGCGTTTCCCTCTTCAGTTGCCTTTTTGGTGGCTAAGAGCTAACTGCAGTTTTGTTTGCATAGAGCACAGGTAGCTCAAGAGCTTTGGTGTTGGAAATAACATTCCAGAGAAGTCTCTCCATTCTGATTGAAAATCACTTTAGTTTTGGGTCTTAAACCATGATTGATTCCCTGTTATACAGAGTATTGTTCTGCGCATGGTTAGAATTAAAGAATAACACTTTTAATAGCTATTCATTGAATGTCTATTAAGTGTTTTAATTCCAATCCTTATCACTATCCTACAGAGTTAGTGTTCTTATGCCCATTTTATAGGTAAGGATGGGAAAGCTCAGAGAATTGAACAGCTACTCAGTTTGCTACTAAATGAATTATTAAATGTGATTTAATTGCTCAGCATCTACAAGGTAATATAACTGGGGAATTAATTCATATGGGAGAAGTGGTAAAAGAGGTGAAAGAAAGCCTCCTTAAAGGTATGCTTTTTAAGCTTAGCATTAAAATATGTAGAGGAATTAGGATCATTGTAGGGAAAGAACATTCCATAGAAGGAATAGACTGTGTAAGGGCATTGAGACCAGATGGGATTTGCAGTGTTTGAGGACCTGAAAAAGATCCATAAGGCTTATGCTTAATGAGTTTTAAGGAAGGTCACAGAGACAAATAACCTAGGCCTTTGTATCATAGGACAAGGAAAGAATCCTCAATTGTACCTCAAACGCAATGGGCAGTTGTAATTTTTCCTTTTTTTTTTTCAAGAGTGATCTGATTGCATTTGTTGACAAAGAGCATTATGGTTGTGAGCCGACAGGAGCAAGAATAGATGTGTGGAAACTTGCAGTTTACCAGGAGACAGGGGCTGCTGGCTTGGAATAAGGCGGAGGCAAGCAAAGAAGGGGCACATTGTAGGAGTGTTTGGAAATGGAAGCAGGACTTTATGGTGAATGGGTGATGGCAGGTGGGCAAGAGAAATATGTCAAGAATCATTTTCATGAGACTGACTCAATTGGGTAGATACAGGTACTTATTGTTACTAGAACTGGGAAATAACCAGGTGTAGCAGGTAAGGTTCCCCAACCTGCAGTTTTGTGACACCATTTCGACCACTAGGCTGCTCTCCTTCCTGTGCCCACAAAAAAATATCCTCCTGGGTGGGGTGGGGTGGGGGGAGTGTTGTCTGAAGTTGAATTTATTAAAATTAGAAATCACTTTGCTCTGCGCAGGAGACCTGAATGCTGGACTCTGATTTTGAACAAACACTTGCCTTTCTCTGAGCCGTTTCTTCTTGTCTAACATGAGGAGGAGTTCTGGGTTCCCATTTCCCTCTAAAAGCTCATGATTAGTGATTATAGTTTTCCAAAACTGTGACCAAAGGCTACATTTATACTGACCCTGTGTCAGTTGGAGCCCTGTCCAGAAACACAGGCGAACTAGGTCACGGGGCAGTGGTGAAGGCCACAGGTTACACAGAGGTCATCCCAGAGCTCAGTTCTAAGGTCAGCCAGGTTCCCTAGAATTGCCACTCAGGGACATTTTGCCACGATTTGTTGCTCTTCATGGCGTTCAAGGAATTTCACCTGCTGTCTTTCCTGCTTGAAACGTCCATACCATTGCTCGTGCCATTTTCTCCTCTGCTTCTGTCAGAGGAGGGAGCGGAATCCCACGGCACTATGAGCTGCCCAGGTTTGAATTCTGATTATGGACTTCACTTGCTGTAGGCAAATCCTTTACCTCCGTGAACCTGTTTCCACATCTGTAAACCGGTGATAACATCTGTGCCTACTTCAGCGAATTATTGTAAGTTAGAAAGGTGGCAACTCACAGTGCCCAGCATATAGTAAACACTTAATGAATGTTTGCTCCCTCTACCCTGCTCCCCCACCCCCTCCCTGCTACTCTTCGTTATCTTTCATTTTTCGGAAATGAGCTAAGGGATCAAACATTTCAGAAAAATATCCCCTGACCTTTCCCTTCCCATAGAGAGTCTTCTCCATTATTTGATCCTGCCACAGTGTGTTACACTCTATGCTTGTCTCACCCCTGTGTCTCTGCAAGAGATGTCTAGAGACCGATAATTACTGATGTTTCATCGCTGTACCTCAAGCATGCAAGCATATGGTAGGTGTTCAGTAAACGTGTGCTAACCTTTACTGCCAAAGAGGACGGTTATAGAAGGAATCCTGGAAGAGGAGTGGAGGCAGAAGAAGAGGGAAAGAAGTCCCCTATGGCATATCAGATCCTCAAAAGGGATTTTGGTATAGAACATGAGGGAACAGTGGAGTAAACTCAGAATCCGTTAGCTGGCCCAAAAGGCATCGACAGTTCTCTGCCATGTGACATGCAGTCATCATTTAGTCGTTGGTACAAGTAATTCATGATTGACTAGGACATGTTTATCAAAAGAAGCAAAATTTACCACGTATTTACAGTCTGAAGACTTCTCCATCGCTTTGCTTACATCAACGGAAGGGGGAAAATGCAGCCAGACAGTCTAATTTCTTTAAATCAGATGAGTCACAGAAGCAAACATTGGAAGATGTTCTACCCAATATTCAATCATCACATAAAACTGTTTGGGATATGACATATGTATAAAATGAAGTAAGACTGGTTTGTTTTTTTCCAGCTAAAACGTTGTGCATTTACAAAAGATTCTGGTAGAAGAAATAGATTTCGCTAGACCAGCACTTAGAAGGAGGTAGGATTTCAAAGCAGAAAGGCAGCTAAAAATAGGAGTCAGTCCGCTCCATCCATCCCCTTCCTTCTAACCCTATTTCTCACCCTCAAGCCTAACAGCCAGTAATTGCTTTCCCGTGATAAACATCTTTTACTTTCCTTTGGTTAACAGTGTGGCTTCTAGAATACTCATGTGTTTTATGTGGCCAATGTCTGTCTTAAAAATCGTGTCATAAATTGAAAACACCAGCAGCAGTCATGGCAGAAGCGTCCTAATCAGTTACTAGAAGGACAAGTGCCTTCTCTGCATTATTACTAAGTATCATTAGTCCAATTTTGCTGATGAAGAGACTCCAGTGCCAGGTGATCGGCTGTATGTCCAAGTTCATTCAGCTTTGACCTTGTGGAGGTTGGGTCTTTCCTGGCGTTTGTCAGATGTAAACTGATAAGCATTCACTGTGATGGGATGAGAACTTCCAGTAAACTGGACCTGTAACATCTTAGAATGTATCTATATCCTGAAGCCAAATGCATAGAAACCTCTCGTCCACTGCCCCTCTCCAAATGCCCACAGCATCGTGTTCCCCCTGCTAAGAACAAGCTTCTCCCTTCCTGTTCTGGCTGATTCCAATTTACTCTTCGAAAATTCCATGTTCACATGTTCTGTCCTCCAGAAATATTTTCCCGATACTCCTTGCCCTTCTCTCTCCCCCGCTACCAGTATGAACTTAATATCCGCCCTTTGTGTTCTGAGCACCGTACCACGTGTCCCATTCCAATAGAGTTATCTGACCTGTCATTAAAAATTGTTGTTCTTCTAAGCCTCTGATTGCTTTAAGGGTAAGGCCCTTATCTTATACATCATGTGTGTCCCCAGAACCTGTTAGAGTCCTTAGCAAATGGACTGTACCAATGCACATGAGGATAAAACATGAATAATAGCTCACATTCATTTAACGCTAAATGGGTCAAACACCATTCTAAGCACTTTATGTATAGACTCATTTCATTCTTGTAATATACAGTGAGATTGAGGCCTTTGACAAGGATCTTTTTTGACAGGAGAGAGAGAGAGAAAAAGAGAGAGAGAGAATATACAAATACATATATGGCTTACTTGTGTAAACACACACATCACAGATTGGGATATTTTACTTATTCATACACGTGTTAAGTTTCAACACAAATAGACTGGCAACTTACTTGGCTGCATTGACAGACACACAGTACAGATCATAGCTGGTTCTCTGCCCTCTGTGTTCTGCCATAGACTGTGCTAGAGTTTTCAGTCCTGTGTGTCACAGTGACACTCAGGACCTTGAGGGGCTTGGAATGAGAGCCACGTGGAGAAATGATGTGAGGATGTATAGTTTGGAGAAGAGGATGCTCTGGAGGGACGTAATAACTTTGTTCAAATATCGAAAGGGTTGTCAGGAAGAAGAGTGATCAGATTGATTTTGCTTGGCCCCAGAGGGTACAAAGCTGGGACTAATGGACGGAAACTTCAGGGAGGGACAGAGCATGCTGTTAGGTCTGAAGGGTATTTAGCCACAAAGGTCTCCACCGCTAGATTTTGTGTCCTCTCGATAGAGAGCTTTGGGTCACTTCAGCCATAGGAATTCAGACTATGTCCATATGACAGGTATTGTCCTGTTTCACAGGAGGTTTCTGCAGTGGGTAGCAGAGCACATTCCAGAACCATCATGGTCTTGTCTACCTGTAAATTGTAATAGAAATGGTAACAAATCTAGTTGGAGTACCATATGCCTTGGACACCAGCACAGCTACAGTTACTATTAATAACCACATAATAGATATTATTTGCAAGGTAGCTACTATCTGAAAGGTTCATATTCCCTCTGCTAGACATTTTGCATTTTGCATACTTTATGTCATTTAACCTGCGCAGCAATCCAGAATGGTTGATGTTGTCCACCCCATTTCACCATTTTAGAGAACTGAGACTCTGGGAGGTGAAGCAATCTGCTCGTTGCTACCCAGATAGTAACACTGAAGCCCATGTGTGTCTAAACACAAAATCAGTTATCTCTGTTTTAAAGAGAGAGTGGAGGAGAAAGGAGAGGAGAGGAGAAGAGAGGAAATCGAAAGCGAAGAATAACATCAGATAATCCTAGGCTTAAACCAGATTTATTTAGGGAAAAGATGAAACTCTGTTTCTGAAGTGTTCTAATTTCTTGTGCATCTAGCTATATACATTGCTCGTTGTACAGATTGTAATTATCAATGACAGATTCATTTGTTTGATTCTTTCTCTGAAAAATCCATTTAATTCTTTGGCCACTGCCCCCTTCACAGGAAGAGCTGCCTCACAATTGCATGAGAATAGATCAGTTTATGTATATGGCTCATATACATCTTCTCAAAAAAAAAAAGAAATCAAGAGGGACTTAGGTACAGTAAGTAAAATAACTTGAATAGGAGTTGGAAGATAAAGATGACAAGAAGATTTTGGAATCTCATCATCACATCAAGAATAATCAAATTAAACATGTGTCTGAAAGCAAATGATTCTAAGCAATTTTGATAGAGATCCTCACTTCCCCTAAGGGCACTTAAAAACCCAAGTTGGACGAGCTGATTCAGACAAATGTGTCAGCCTCAGTGGACTAAGTATATGAAAAGCATATAAAAAGCGCTTGTTCCTGTTTTTTCACATTGATGTTCTTTTTAATGTCATACGTTATCCAGCCATTTTTCAAGACCCTCCACCACTATGAAGGCTTTATTCACTTCTCTCATTCCTGGCTTCTCTCTCAAGCTCCTACGGAAGTTACCCTCTGCATCACAAAATTAGATTCAGAGTCACGTGTTGTACTACTGGATTTTTTTTCTTTTGAGTGTACCTTCTTTTCCCATCCAAGTGGAAAGTAATGTACCTGGCAGGTTGCAGTGTCACCAGGGAAATGTCACCTGGAGGTCTTCAGGTAACTTTACAGGGTAATCTAACTTTGAAGAATACACTGAATCTGAAGAATTCAGTGTATTCCAACCTTCAGCTTTGCAAGTCCAAGATTTCAGTCTTGTTTGAGCCCCAGAAATGATGACTGATTAGAGCATTTATTGTATTTCCCTAATACTTGTGTTATGTTCATGTTAAGTGGAAGCAATCTGGCCAAAACAGAGCTCACAATCCCAACTACTTATAAGGCAATGAAGACAACTTTATTCACCAGAATTTCTCCTAAGAGGAGTCCTTTATGTGTTTTGAAGAAATTAATAATATGTAGAATGAATGGTGAGCAGCAAGAAAGCACTCAAGTGGAGAAAAATGGCTCCCAGATTGCCTTTTCAAGGACAGCCTAGCTCCAGGAGAATTTTTTTTTTTTTTTGCTGTGACTGAGCACTTTGATTGGTTGAGGGATGAAAAATCGGGAGTCAGAGTCAAGGTGGATGTTTTTTCCCCTTCCCTTTTTTATTTTTTTAAAATAATAGTTGACATACAATATTATATTAGTTTTAGGTATACAACATAGTGATTCTACATTTCTATACCTTATGATGTGATCTCCACTACATGACTAGTAACCACGTGTCACCATACAAGGTTATTATATTATTGACTACATTCTCTGTGCTGTACATTACATCCCTGATACTTATTTATTTTATAACTCTTAATTGAACCAGGTTGCCACACCACACAACTTCAGGTGGTACCACGGGCATCAAAGCTAGGGTGTGACTATAGAGAAGAGCGATGTGTAATGGGGAATATTTTCATATACATGCAGTATAGGTCCTCTATTTTACTGTCAAGCACCTTCAGTAAATTTTATCCTGTTTGATAATGCTTCTATGACACTGGATTGTTTTGGGGGTGGGATATTAGAAAGGGGCTGAGTTAAGAATCTGAGTTGCCATGGGTGAAACAGAGTGCTTTCCCTTTAGCTTATAAACTCAAGGAAAGGACATTTGGGTTACACATAGTTATGGGGTATTAATATCTAGCTTTGGGGGGATGTTAGGAGGATTAAACAAAAATAAAATATAAACTACATGTATATAGGGGATACTTGACATGCACTTACTGTCTTCTTATGGGAAAGTGAACGTGTATCAGCTACTCAAGAAACTAAACGTCAGTGAAGTTGGTAACAATGTTGATAGCCATACTTTTGTTCAAATATGTTACTATAAGCAATTTTGTGACAATCAAAACTTTCCGTTGCCCAGGAGTCGTTTATCTCCTTGTGGTCATCATATTTATCATTTGTTTTATTTTTAGGGCTTATTGTTTTTGTTGTTGCTATTGAACTGAGTTCCAGAGGCAGGAGTCTGGCAACTTATCAAAACCCCAAGTATAGGCAACATTCCCAACACTTAATGTAAATTTCTTAGAACAGGAATCTTGCTTTTCTCATTGTCTGCGTCCCCAGAATTTCTAGCACTGAACAAGGCACAAAATAGAAACTCAATAAATATGTCCTGGGGTCCTCTTGATGGAAGAGTCTATATTACATTTCACACATTTCTTATAACAAAAACTTTTGCTTTATTCTTAAAGTTTACTATTGTTAGGTGCATTTTCTTGGGTTCCAGTAAATTAAAATTTGTAGCAACTTAACCTGTCTCTTTCAAAACACATTTGTAATGCTTGGTATTCTTTATCCTATTTTTCTTTGTGTGTCATGTATCGTTATACAATGTTGTATTTCTTAAAGAAAAAACCCACAGAAAGTGTACGTATTTCTTAAAAACAAAACAAAACAAAACAAAACACTGTTATTATGGCCTATAGCAATTAAAGCTTGAAATTAGAATTAAGGATTGTGCATTTTTATGCAGGTGGCCATAGATATATTAACATTGTGGCAAGGTTTTTCTTTGCAGGCACACAATTGTCATTAGGAAACATAATACCCATTTTTTGCTTGATTAATTGTAACAAAGGCATAACAAAATATATATTGTGTGTTGGAGCATGAACCATTTGCAAAATTATAAGTCATGGATAAGCTGAGGTATGAATCCAAAACATTCTGTAAGAAACTTGCACAGTAAGTAAGAAATTTGCTTTTTGAAGTACTTTTGGTAAAGAGAATTTATACACTTAAAACATGAAGAAATACACTTTGAGAACACAATTCACAATCTGAAATAGTCTGAGTTCTCCTCCCAGCTTTCCAAATCTACCATGGCTTTAGGTATGTTTAACTTTGGAAGATATTCTAATAATGATACATAATAAATAATATATAACACGTAACATAAGCATAATCATAGCTACTGTTTTCTAATAATAGCCAGACATCCAAAAGATGTGGGACACCAGTGTTTGTGGTCAGGGCTCCCTATGGTTATCTGATTCAGTGCTCACAACTCCTCTGCCAAGTAGGTACTGTTATTATTACTATTGTACAATTTATATTCAATGAGATGCACATAGCTGCCTAATTTCATGTTTTGGCAAATGTATTCATTTGTGTACTTGATACTCTAATCAAGAAGGGAACATTTCCGTCACCCCAGAAGTAGATGCTATTTTTAGCTCTAATTTCCAGATGAGAAAATGTAGGTTCAGCAGAGCTTCAACATTTGTGGATTTTTTTTCAATTCTTTTTTTTTTTTTTAATGTCTGTAAGGGTAGAGTTTGGAGAGGAAACAGATTGCAAGGCTGAAGACTAGCCTGTTTTTCAAAACTGCTAATTATTAGAACATCCTAGCTTTGTAAGGGCAGAGATCCATGCTCCGCCGTGGGAAGTTTGATTTAGCAGACTGGAGTGTGGGCCTATACTCTCTAGTTTTTGTATGCTTCCTAGGTGACCCTGGTACCCTGTATTTCTCTGAATAGGCCATGTAATGCTGTGGTAACAAATTAGCCATGAAGTATCAGAAGCACCATATTCAAGTTTAGTCTTACTCACAAATGCACTGCTTGGATGACTCTCTAGAGAAGATGTCCTCTTTTTTATTTTTTACTTTTATTTTTTCCAGTTTTCTGAGATGTAATTGATGTATAACATTGTATATTTAAGGAGTATATGTTGTTTGATACACTTATATATTGTGACATGATCACCACCATAGGTTAGCTAGCACCTCCATCACTTCACATAACTGTTTCTTTTTCTTGTGGTGAGAACATTTAAGATCTACTCTCTTAGCAGCTTTCAAGTATATAACACATGATTAGGTATAGTCACCGTGCTGTACATTAGATCCCCAGAATTATTCATCTTCTAACTGGAAGTGTGTATGCCTTGACGAACAGCTCCCCGTTTCCCCACCCCAACGTCTGGTAACCACCATTCTACTCTTTGTTTCTATAAGTTTGGCTTTTTTTAGATTCCACAAAGAGGTGGAGAAAAGGTAACCCTTTTGCACTGTTGGTAAGAATGTAAATTGGTGTAGTAGCCACTATGGAAAACAGTATGGAGTTTCCTCAAAAAATTAAATATAGAACTAACATATGATGCAGGAATTCCACTCCTGGGTATTTCTCCAAAAAAAATGAAAACAGGATCTTGAAGAGATCTCTCATGTTTATTGTAGCATTATTTACAATAACCCCGATATGGAAACAACCTAAGTGTCTGTCAGTAGATGACTGGATAAAGAAGAGGTGGTACAGACATGTAATAGGCTATTATCCAGAATATGTCCTCTCTGCAGTAACAATCCAAGATACTCTGGCTTTGACTCCACCTTTGAAATGTTTGTGTCCTTGCAGGAGGCGAAGAGGAGAGCTGATGGGTTGCACACTAGCTCTTAAATCTTTGCCACACCCATTGGTCAGAACTCATCAAACGGCCGGCTCTCGTGGAAAGGGCTGAGAGATGTGGAGGGGGACGTAGATTTGGGGAGTAGAGTGAATGTCTTTGCCACAATCAGATTTTGAGAATCATTTACCTCTAAGTGTCTTTCTTTCTCTGGGAGTTTGTAGTAGAGATAGATTTAATCTTCTGTTTTCCTAGGGAGCAATACCCTCACTGTGATGACTCCACTGCATCATGGAGTGAGTGCTTGTCTTCTCTTTGACTATCATGCACACGAGAAGTGTGAAGCTGTTATTATTGATGCTGTCAGTTGTGCTTTCATTCCTTCGGAGACCGCATTATTTAACTTGGCCCTAGCCTGAGCAGTTGGCATTCCCACCTGAACTTGCTGCCGGCTGGATGCCAACATAATGCCTGCTGACATGTAGAAGGCAAAGGTTTTAAGGTTTAGCCTCTAGTTTTTTTGTGAGCCCACTTGAGTCAGACTGCCTGCTTTCTGATCCCAGCTCCATTATTTACTAGGTATGTGAGTTTGGTAAGTGACTTAACCTCTCTGAACCTAATTTCCTCTTGAGCAAAATGGGGGTAATTATAGTTTCTACCTCATGGGACTGTCATATATATTAAAAATGATAATCCACGTAAGTGCTTAGCGCAGGGTCTGGCGTATAGAGAGCAACCAATAAACTTTGTCTGCTCTTTATAATAGGATGTCTTTACGACTGCTGATCTGCCAATATCTAATACAGAGCAACTCCTGTTCATTGCCTCACCCAGAGAAATGGATTTCACAGTTGTAGTGCTGAGAGAGGGGACTTTTTTCTATGCCTTCAAATTGATCAATTTCAGTTCATTTCCCTACCTTCTTATAAGCCAGCTCCGACTCCATCTTTTAACTCTAAATGATGATTTTATGACGGTTAAAATGAAATTAGCAAAATGGTACTTTTCTGTCAATGAAAGTCTATCAGCTCTAAAAGGGTTGTGAACAATAACTTGCATTTCTCCTACTCTATCTTACCTGAAACGCTGTTATCTAACAACAGGCGCATGTTAAATCATGCAACATAAACTTTCTTCCCCAGAGTGGCAAGTGAGCTATTTTCAACTTCCTGTTGTGACACCATTTTCAAGGTTGTGTCAGCATGCCTTTTCACAAGCTATATGCATCTTCTTCGAGACACTTTATTGAGATCTCTTTCCTAGGATTGTCTAGGCATTTCCTTGGATGTCTGAGTTGAATTGTCCTTGAAAAGGTGCTTTCCTGCTTAAATATAAAAATACTGCAGGCTACACCTGCCTCAGAGATTCGTAATATATATTGGCCATCAGTGTACATTCGCATGCCCAGCATGTATATTTGTAGGCATTCTCAGATAATATCTGTTTAACTCTGTTCAACTGCTCACTTACAAAACTAATTTGTCTGTGAAAAATTTATTTTCACAAAAAGGGGTGCTTCAAAGAATGATAGATTTGGCATGATTATGGGCAGGATTGATTATAACTTAAGCTATGGGACTTGGCCTGCTTCTCAGGTTTAGAAAGACAATAACAAAGGAGCTATTGCTTGGCTTGACCCATAGCTTCCGTTATCACCAAGAGTTGTCAAACTCCGAAATAGAAAGCAGGAATGCTGATGGCAAGGACAGGGGAGTTGTTATTTAATGGGCTCAGAGTTTCCATTTGACAAGGTACACACATTCGGGAGATTGGTTGTGCAACAAGATGAACACACAATAGTACTTAAAACGCTGCTGAACTGTACACGTAAAAATGGTTATGATGGTAAATTTTAATTACGTGTAGCTTATCACAATTAAACATGTAAACAAAAGAAGAAGTAGAAATGGCAAGGATCAGAGAAGCACATCACCAAAAGCAGAACTTGAGAGTGCAGACAAGGAATGCCAGAAAAGGGAGGAAGAGGAAACAGAGGTTGGTGTGTGGTGTGGGTGAATACCAGAGCTTCTGTCTGTCATTAAAAACTGGGTACATCAAACATGGGCTGAATCACGTTTATTCAACGGCAGGTGTCTTTTCTGGCTCTTCTTCTTTGGCTGCTTCCTAGGGAAAAAACGTCTCTATATAAGATACATATTTTCTGAGTGATTTTGTCTGTTAATGTACATCTTCACGGTACTGATGGACGAAGCAAGACGGATGCTTGTTTGGATGCTTTTATAGAAAAGCTAAGACTTATTTTTCTAATAACTCTTTCATCTGCAGCATCTAGTTTTTCCATTAGGAAAACTAAAAGAGCTTGTGGAATTGTTTTTTGTCCTTCTACAATAACAGACACTGCAGTGAGCTAGTTACTATGGGATGGATATATGCAGAATGTGATGTGGGGACGAGGAGAAAAACCTCTCTTCACGCCATACCCTTGTGGCAGAAGGACATTTTTTGACATCTCCCTATGTTTCCAGGTCAGAGAACGTCTTCTTTTGTGTGAGAATTTCTAACAACATAAGCTAAATAATGGACTGTTGTCTCTTTGAGGGCAAATAGCATCTATAAATAATTTTAATAACTCACAAGGAGGCTTGGCCATACTTAGGTTCTAATGAAGCCTGGCTTTTGTTTGTTTGTATGTATTTCCTTTTCTTTCACCGGGACATACTAAATGGTTTTTTTTTTGGTTGGGGCAGGTAGTCAGGGTAGGCTAGGTTAAACTGATAATAAATGTCCCCCAATTCCAATGGCTCAAAAAATGGAGGTTCATTGCTTTCTTCTATGCTACATGTCCTCTGAAGGTCAGCTATAGATCTGTCCTCTGTCATCTTCACTCTGGGACCCCTGCTAATAGAGCGGTCTTCCTTTGGTTGTCCCAAGCTAGAATAAGTACAACAAGGTATGACTGACCAAGCTTCTTCTGCCTAGAAGTGCAACATCATTTTGTCCACATTTCAGTGGCAAAAGCAATTCCCATGGCCCTTAGAGTTTGACAGGGCAGGCTTGTGCAATCTTCTCTTGAGGACGGCTCTTGCAACAACCACAGCTAGCAGGGATAGGCGGTCAAGAAGAGTAATCTACAGGGGGTTGGACAAAGAGAAAGAGAGCAAATATCTCTACAGTTTTCTAAGAACTTTGTATACTGTTCTCATTCAGTTGTCACTCAGTCTTGACCCCACCCCTATGAGATACTGTTCCTTCTACATCCCTTATAGATGAAAGAGCTGAGTTCAGGCGACTCAGTAACTTGCCTGAGGCCACAGAGTTAGTATGTGTTCAAGCTGATGTTGGAATCGATGCCCAAAGAGCTCGAAGTCCGTGCTCTTCCCAAGACGACGTAGCGATTCCCACACTCTGCATGGGCAAAGTGAAGCCTAAAACCCTATTGCGAAAACCGTTATTCAGTAAAGCAACCCTCTATGAATTGATGAGCAGATGGAAGGCACAGCATGTAAAGATGGAAGGAAACGGTTAAGTTCTAGAGGCAGAAAGTACTGAAAATAGCAAGGTTACTCCACATCGTGCATTTTCCGTATAAAAAGCACATGCGTCTCACCAACCATCAAAATAAGGGTGATCAAGCTCCTTCAAGAAAATATATTTTTTAAATTACCGTATTTCTGGAGCATCTGAAAAGGACTAAAGCATTCACTTCTAGAAATGGCCGGGAGTGGAGAATTAAAGAATTAAAGAATCAATTCATTAACCATACAAGAAAAGAGTTTACCAAAGCAATGCATTCAATATAGAGTCAAAGACTGGCCAACGAAACCCAATGTTGGAGTACAAGTTGGTTTAACCCTTCTGGAAGGCTATATAAACCGTCTTTAAAATCTCACTCAGAGAATTCAGCTCCCATTCTGTTTTTACCCAGTTATAATGGCATTATTTCAGTTGTTTGGTACAAATGCTTATCAAACTGTTGAGAAGAAATAAATGGAAGTAGCCTAAATGTCCACTAATGGACAATTGGATAAGTAAAATGTGACATCTATTTGAAGAAAGGTTACCCCCACTCTTAAAAGACTCATTTTTCACAAGTTCAGAATAACGCGTGAAGATAGTTGAGCTTTCATTTTAAGTGAAACAATTAGAATATAAAAAGGACTGTATGATAAAATTTCCACTCTGTAAAATAAATGAATAGAAAAAGGTACATGTATGTGGAGGAAAGCATAAGAAGGAAATGTATACAAATGCTAAATCTACTTTTAGATGGTGTTAGTATTTGTGGATATAGTCAGTACAACCCTAGATGATTATTACATTCACTCCTTTAGTCTTCCAGTAGGCGTTTATGGAGAGGTGATGACATTGTAGGCACAGTTTTCGGCACAGCAGTGAATAAAATCAGCCAAAATGCTATCTCGTGCTGCTTACATTATAATGGGGGAAGGGCCCGTGAGAAACACATAAACATGTAAGAGAAACAAACGAGCATATAGTATGTTTGTTGAGGAAACATACTTTTTCTCCTGTGGAGAAAATTAAGTAGGATAAGAGGATAGAGTACTATTGATGAGGGATTATTTTATATATGTTGGAAAAAATGATATTTAGGTGGAGGCCTGAACAAAGTGGGGCAGCGTCCACTAGCATTCAGGCAGAGAGGACAACAGATGCAAAGGCCCTGGAGGTACTTGGAGTCTTCTAGGAAAAAAGGAAGCAAATGTGAGGTAAGTGAAGTAGGGAAAGTAATAGGAAAGGAAATCGGGGTGGTGATTGGTGACAGGGCGTATCATGTGAGCCTTGTACACAAGTTTCAGGACTCTGGCTTTTTTTATTGAAAAAGATAAAAAGTTATTGGAGGACTCTGTGCTCAGTTGTGGCATGATCTGTCTTAAAAAAGGTCATTCTAACTGCTTGAAGGGAATAGATTTAGAGCAGGGTAGGCAAAACAGAATCAGGTAGGAAATCAGTAGCTTGGACTCAGAGACAGCATCAGGGAACGTGAAGAATGTTTGGATTTAAAATACTTCAGAGATGAATCTGACAGGGTTTGCTTGTGAATTGGAAATCAGATGTGAGGAGAGAAGACGCAATCATGACACCTGTGTTTGTGCACTGAGAAACTGTTAAAGTTGCCATTTACTGAGAGAAGACTGTAGAAGGGCCAATTTGGGGATGGGATAGGAGGAAACCATGAGTTTGGTTTGGGAATGGATTAATTTAGAGACGTTTAGTCAAATATGCCGATAAATATGTGAGTTCAACATTCAAAGGGCTGACTGAGATAACATAGGGATTAAATATAGTGAGATAAGTGTTCCAAGAATCAGTCTCAGGGCACGTCACTATTTAGAGCTGGGAAAGATGAAGGAAAATTAAAAAAGAAAAAAAAAGAAAAAGAAAAGAAACTCACAAGCGATGACCAGTGCCATAGGAAGGGAACTGAATGAGTATTGTACCAGAAGCCAAGTTAAATATATAAAGATGAAGGGAGTTTATATCCTTTGCTGCTGATATGATATGTTTGAAGAGGAAGAGTAAATGACCATGGTATTTGGTGACAGACATAATTGACAGGACTGGTTCCAGTGGAGAGGTCAGATTGAAAGCCTAGTTGGCATTGGTACAGGGGACATGGGAAGAAGAAAAGTCGAGACACTGAATGTATATCTCGTTTTAGGAGTTCTGCTGTAAAAGGAAACCGAGATATTGGACAGTAATTTAAGAAGGTTGTGGGATAAAGGGAGCTTTTGGTGAGATGGGGAATATTACAACAGTGCTTTTGTGTCATGACAGTAGTGATGGAGTAAATAGGGAAAACTTGATAATATAAGAAAGAAGATAACAGTAAAAGAGATGTACTTGGCCAGGTGAGAAAGGACCCAGGGCACACTGGAGAAGTCAACTTGGGAAGGAAGGTGAGTTACACATCATGACAAGAGCATGTATCTTGTGGATAGATACAGAGATTTTGGTATATTTGGTAACGGATGCAGGAATTTCTCTTCTGATACAGCTTCTGTTTTCTCAGTGAATCATGAGAAGTGACATTCTTTCCCCTACTCACATAGCAATAAATCTGTCCGGATTCCAGATTCCAGACTAGTCTTTTTCATGACACCGCAATGGTAGCCTAACCTTCTTCAGGGTAAAAATTAAAAACTTTTCCGTATTTTAGACATTCTCCCTTAGTGTTAATATTCTGAAGAGAGGTAGGTCAACATTCAATTACCAAAGCTTGAATTGGAACCATTTTTCCTGGCCAGAGGCATCCATTGAACTTTCCCACTTGTAAAACAGTAATCCCTTAGCTGATTTCCTAAAGTTTCCGAAGCTCAAGATTAATAATAATAACCTAATTTCCATAGAAGATAATGAGGTCAGAGGTAGCACCACTTTGCAAATTCGTAAGCTAAGGCTCCGCAGGATTGAGAAACTTTATCACCAATGCACCCCGCATTCCTAGCGCAGCTTGTGGGTCTAAGTATTTGGTGGATGAAAGGAGATCACCTGTCTTGTGAATTTTATTACTTAGTTGGCTTTCAGTTGCAACAAATAGAAAACCCCTCCAAAAGTGGCTTAAATGATCCTACGTCCATTTCAAGCCCCAGACAGTTAAATTCAATGATTCAATATCTTCCCAGTGGGCCAGGTTTCCACCAGCCTCACATTTTGCCACCGTTAACTTGTAGCTTGTCCAAATAAGGAGCCTGGCACATGCAGCTTACAGTCTATCTAGAGGGTGGTCTGAGGGAACATTCCCATCTGTGTTTCTTTAAGATCAAGGAGAACTTTCCTAGAAGCTCTCCCAGACACTGACTATAGATGCATCTAGATTTTGTACCTACACACTCCTAAACCATGCAATTGGCAGGATACATGAGATCATCATGATATGACCTTAGAGCAAGAAACATTTCGGTCGTGAAGTGGAGGGGGCTCGATCTCTCTGGGGATGTGGCCATTTAGAGGATAATACAGATGAGATCCAGATGAGTGAAGAAGGGAAATGGGAGTATGTGGGAATAGGCAGCCAGTCATCGCATATCCAAGTGGAAGGGCTTGGGTTTGAACCCAGATATTTAACTAATTCCAAAGGTTCTATTCTTGAGAAAATTATCATTTTTCCTTCTTCTCCTGCTTCTCTTCCTCCTCCCCCACCTCCTCCTCCTCCTTATTAATTATTTCCCGTACCCCCCCATACATTTCTGCTATGAGGTTCTAGCAGCCAGTGCCAATTAGTTAAGCTTAATTCCTCATATAGTACCTGAAATGGCCAGATATTAAAAAACTATAGTTCTGAGCACAGTATAGTTCATCTAGGACTAGTCTGCGGTCCCCACCCACTCTCAGGACTTTATTGGCCTTGGTTGAAAATTATTTTATTGTCATTAAAGAATAGATTTTATACTAATACGAATCTACATATGAAACTTAAAATCAGATTTCCATAGGTCAAGGAAGCCATTACCAGCCCTATTGTTTATCTGATGATGATGATTCTACATCAATAAGAGAAGGAGTCACCTGTTCAAGATCAAGGTCAAGTCTTAAAAACAAACTATTGAATGGGAACCGTATCAGGTGCTATATACGTAAGCCAGAGGTGTTAATATGGCCTCCAAAGTTTATCTGATGGTCACTCCCTCACCTTGCTACTTCTCTGACCTCACCTGCTGCCACCTGCTCTTGTTGGTGTTTCTCTTACATCGTTCCCATCGGCGTGCTTCCTGGCCTCGGCAGTAATTGATCCTTTGCCTGAAATTAGTATCACCTTGTGATGGAGCTTTTCTTTACCACCACTTATAAAATAGTTCCCCTACCTTCTAGCTACTAGCACTCTGTATTCTATTTCTTGGATTATTATTCTTCCTAGCACTTTACAGCCCCAGATACACTATCTATTTGAAAAGTTGTATTTGTCTCTTTTTCCCCCGCAAGAAAGTAAGTTCTGATAGGCAGTGGTGTTTTTTCCATTTTTATTCCTTGTTATACCCTGATTACCCCAAACTGTGCTTGATATTTAGTCCACAATCATTGTTTTCAGAATAAATTAATAAGTTGCAATCCTTGCTTTCAAGAAGCTCCCAGTGTGTTGGTAAAGGCACGCAAGCCAGCCAATCAACCAACCAAACGACTGACCAACTGAGCAACCCAGCTGTAATCCAACCACCCATCAGCTGGGTCCCACTGCACTAATAGCATTAGACTTAAGTGCGGAGTTAGGCTGCCTGAGATCCATCCCCAGCTCTGCCAGTTCAGCCTGACATGTTTAGGGAAGTTTCCTAAACTCTGGAACCCTCAGTTCCTCCATCAGTGAATGTTTTTTTGTTTTGTTTTGTTTTTTTGAAGAATTAGATAATCTCTGTAAAATGCTTTACACAATGCCTGAGACAGTATATGTGTTCAACACATATACAATTTTGTTGTATATAAAAAAGTGCTAGATTCAATGGTGCATATGAACTCTGCGTGAGGAGTTCCAGAAAAACAACAAGGAAATGAGCCTGGAACCCCAGTGCTTCATAGAAATGTATTCATTATTTTTAAAAGGGTGAGGGTATGTTAAGTTTTTAGTCCCTTAAAACTTTTCAGTTTCGGGAGACACACCATTATTCCTTTTCATCTCTTTAATATGGATCATCAATCCATATTAAAATTGGAGTGATTATTGTAGGAATAGAATCACTTCTTAGGTGCGAAAACACTAGCAAATGGGGTGTACCTAAACAAGTACTTTTTAATTTTTTTTTCACTACAATTTTCCTCTTGTTTCACATGCAAGTGGGCAAAAACAGGAAAGCTCGCAAGTTATAATTCAACTAAAGTATAATATTACGTAATCAAATATAATGAAGTTACCTATGTCATCACACATCATGTAAGTGATTTCTACAATAGCAACATTTCTATATCATTTTAATGTTTCTCTTGCTTTCAAAGTAGAGAATACAATGATTTCTTCTGCTTAATTGTACATGCATAATATATAGACCATTAAACCTTGCTTTGTACAGAGTAGGTGTACAAAGAACATCAGAGTTCAAAAATATAAACTGCCATGGTAATTTGTTTTTGCAAATAATATGCAACTTGTGTCAAAGGAAGAAAAATACACACGTTATTTCACTTAATAACAATTATCTAAGAAATGTTGCATCATTATTATTTTGTATTAGTTCTACTTGCATTCATGTTAAATGGATGAAAGCTGAATTAAAAGGTGACATTTGGGCGATTTCCCAAAAAAAAAAAAATAATGTGATTTCTCAGTCTTTAAATACATTTCCTTGGCTCCTGTTTTCATCTAGGCAACTTTGCTACTTTAATGTTATTTAAAATTAAATTTGTTCTTTGGTTCATTACAACGGTTAGCAAGTTAATAAGTTTATAAATCATAATTAACTACTACTTTCTGTTCTATTGCCCTTCCGAATTGCCTTCTTTTTGACTTTTTTGTTTTGTTTTGTTTTTCTATCTCCCTAGATAATTGGCCACATGCATACTTTATTTTGAAGATGGGTAGACCTCATTTTCAAGGTGTGGTGGGTTGGCTTCACTGGAAATGCGTACCCATGTCATGAGTGATCCACACGTGAGTGTGTGGATGCATATGTTTGCGCGTGTGTGTGAACACACACGTGTACACAAATGCTGAACTAGCTCCAGGGAGCATCATTGTTTTCAAAGATCTCAGGCACTTTATACAGTTCTCTACTTTGCTGGGTGCAGTTCCTGAACCGTGTCGATTCCAGAATTCCATTAGGGACTCCATATTTCTGTACAATAAAAGGAAGTCAAATAAAGCATAACGAATTTTCAAACACTTCAGCACAGCTTTAGAATGTCCAAAGAGAGTCAGAAGGCCTCAGTCATTAAGACTCCACTTAGGGAATGTGTGTGTGAGCTTCATTAAAATGTGAAACCACAGGGGGCAGAAAGGATTCCTGTAAGTGCCTCTTTCCTCATTGCATCACATCACACAGATCTTCCCTACTGGATTATCTAGAAAGAACTGTGAGTTTAGCAAGGAGGGTTGCAGAGGCAAGTGGCCATAATGAACAGATCCTAAGCCTGATTGTACCAACATGTTTGCAAGTCCTTCCTCACCCCCTGGTAAACCCACCCTTGCAAACATTCTTGTTCACTTGTACGCTGTGTACGTGCACGCTTGTTCGTGTCGTTCTTCAACCCAAAACACGTTCCTGTTTCTTTCCTAAACCTCTGCCTTTCTCCCTTCTGGTCATTACTAGCTTTTTTTATGGTGTTCTTTTCATTTTTATTGAAATAGTTTAAGTTTTATACTGAGGCCAAAAAGAAATTTAATAGTGATTTGTGCCATTTATGTAATCG
This sequence comes from Rhinolophus sinicus, assembly GCF_057876585.1. Lineage (NCBI taxonomy): Eukaryota > Metazoa > Chordata > Mammalia > Chiroptera > Rhinolophidae > Rhinolophus > Rhinolophus sinicus. The sequence goes on along the minus strand of NC_142508.1, from coordinate 67,298,989 downwards.
ATCTCAGGCACTTTCTGCAGTCCTCTCCTGCATGATTTTTCCCTCTGTGAGACCGGAGGACAGGTGCCCCTCATTTCTTCCAGTTGGTTCTCCACTCTCAAATCCACCGTGATGACAGTTGATACATCTTACACTTACTTCTTGGTTTATGTTGCAGCTTTCTAACAAGATATGTCCATTGCATGAGGCCGTCTTCTATAATGACCATGTAATTAATGCCAATATAAATCCACAGCCTCTGGTACTTTTCTCACCTCTGAGTGGAGGACTGGCACATCTCCCACCTCTCCATGGCTAGGCCAGGTCAGCACCTGGAACAGCTCCATTGTTGCCAGACTCATAGATAAGCACCTTTAAAAAAAAAAAAAAAAATTAACGTGATGACCCATTTGACCCTCAGGGAATGCTCCAGATTTTACATTCCATCGCTGAGCTTTGATCTGGTCTACTCAGTTTCCATCCCAGTAGTTCCACGTGTAGCTACTTATCTTCATAGATACCCTTCCAACTGAGAATTCGCGTGAATTGCTGTCCCCAACGTTTCTACTCCACATTTGCTTTAAGATGGAGAGCCCTTTCTTGTCTGCAGATCATAAAATGGGTCTGTAATTTAAGGCCTGAGGATACCAATCATGAAAATGGGTCAAAAGTAAATTTTTGTGAAATGTGTGTGCAGTGTGGGAGCAATTCAGTCTGCTGGACCTGAAGAAAGTCCAGATGAATGCTGTTACAGATGAGAGGAACTAGCAAGAACCTAACACTTTCCTAGAAAATCCTTTCTTCTGCGATTGTTATTATGCCAACACTGATGTAGTGAGTCCAGGGTTCTAGTTTTGCCTCTCTCACAAACCTTAAATAAATAAGAAATAAATGCACCTCTTGCTTTCTTTGAGATTTAACTTTCATTTAATTAATTAATTTATTTATTTGAGAATTTTTTACAATAGTTTATTTGAGCCAAACTGATGACATATACCAGGGAGCAAGATATCAAATGCTCCCGAGATTTAACTTTCATTTTAAAAAGAAGGAAGCATGTTTTAAAGAAAATATTTACTAGCTTTTACATTACAAGGAGGACCTGCCATATTACAATGCAAAGGTGTGGTGCAGTAAAGGGAAGAATTTGTCAACATTTCTAGAATCCACCACACCACATCTCAGAATTGATGTGAGAGAGTTAGAAAAAATGTGTAACTTGAGTAACACTTGTCACCCCAATAAACTTAAATTTTAAAAAATGAGATATAAAGTGCCCAAAACAAACAAAAAAACATTGTAGGTATTCAATAAGTTTTAAGTCTTAACATACATAGGTATCACACATAGGTATTTAATCTCTGTATTAATGTAATAGAGCACCTTATAAATGAAAAGTCTGCATAATACAGTCAATATCTCTTTTTACTATGTTGATTTTTGAATAACATTAAAGACCTTTCTTCCTTCCAGAAGTAGGATAGAGAAGGTAAAGGCAGCTTACATTCTGTTCTGCTGAGGAAGTGCCCTCAAATCTCAATAGTTTACAACCAGGGATTATTCTCATCCACTCTACATGAACGTTATGACTTGGATGTGGCCTGCACCATGCCACTTTTATGTCAGAACTCAAGCTGAGAGAGAATTTTCTGTTGGGAATATTGCCAGTCTTATACCAGAGGAACTATATATGTTGGGACCACACCTTGACTTAAACATAAACATGTCATTTCCACTCACATTTCATGCACCATGCAAGTCACATATCCAAACCAAAAGACAATGAAGCCAAAATATGTACCTCTTGTCAAGGTAGTCACAATAGATATTTAAGAGTTCCACACCAACGGAAACATCAGCAGTATTACAGAAGAGAATGAAAATACATTCAAACATCTACTACATGAAATCATTTGGCACCAAATACCAGTGCACGGTCCCCTACTCTGTCATTAATTTTCTGTGGGACCTTAAGCAGTCCACTGAATCGTTCTACAAATGAGGCCATTTTTTAAATTTATGATAAAAATCCTAGATTCTTTGCCTACTTTCTGGAATTGAAAATAGGAAGGGATTAGGTATGTAAGTGTCAAAGTGTTTTGCAAATGAAGCAAACCCCAAATAAACAAAAGCCAGTGGGGCGCAGGTATCAGGTATCATTGTGTTTACTCACCTCACAGGTCAGGGATTGGTTGAGGTAGGAAGACCACTATGCCTTACCTAACCTGGAATGTCTGCAAGACACAACAAGGAAATAAGTAAAGGTTTGCTGCATCCTTGGTATCTTGGAAGCGTTTTAACATAGAGTATTGCTTTCAAAGATATGTCCAAATGTTTTTAAAAGGGTATCATTTTAGATGTAAAGGAAATCTGACTTTCCTTGACCGGCCTTCAGTCTTCGATGTGAATTGGATGTATTCTAAAAGAGAGGTCTGACCACCAGGTCTGAAATCAAGGCCATGAGGTGTTAGCAAGGCCATGTTCCCTCTGAAGAACCTGCTCCAGGTCTTTCTCCTACCTACTGGTGGTTCCCTGGCTGGTGGTAACCTAATTCTAGTTGTCACATGGAATTCTGCCTGTGAGCATCTCTACCTCTATGTCCAAAGTCCACCCCTCCTTTTATATATATAAGCACACCAATCATTTTGGATTAGGGACCACCCTGATGACCTTGTCTTAACTAATTAATCTATAAGGACCCTATTTCCCAATGAGGTCTCACTGAGGTACTACTGAGGGTTAGGACTTCACATATAAATTTCTGGGGACATAGTTCAACCCATAACAAGACCTAACATAATTTACTGTGTAATTTTAAATAAGTATTTTTTACTGTCTTACAACACCCATTTGGTTAACTTTCCATCTCTTTGCCAGAAAATGTCTAGAAGCATCCACAGCTTCAAGAGTCTAAAGTCTTGAGCTAGCAGACTCTAAATTAATTCCACAGAGAATTAAACCAATCTACTCAACCACAGAATATTTGACCTGCTGATGTAAGAATCTAAGAGTCATCATTCTCTGTCAGAAGACTTTAGCCGAGGGAGAGAAGGAAAACACGGCCAAGTAGAAAGAACCTTCCATGGTCATCGAGGGGAAACTGCCTTTCCTATGAGGTGGTTTTCTGGCCTTTGCATGAATAAAGTAGCAGGAAACTAGTTATCTCTAAGGCAGTCTCCTTCATGTTAGGACGCTTTGGGTTGGTCAGACATTCTTTCTAAAGTTGGGCCCATTGCTCTCACTCATAGGTTTACATTTAATCCTCTTATAATAATACTCCAAGTTAATATCATCGACTTAGAGCTCATGTCAGCCCCATTCCCTGCAAATGATCCTTATTTTTGACATCTTGAGGATAAATGTTTGACATTACAGCATCCCGGGGGAGACGGCAGCTTGGATGTTCCTGGTTCTTTTATTCTTTAGTCTAAATTCCAAATTCTTCAGCTTTCAGTCTACATCACACAAAAGCAAAAATTATGACCCAACCTATCAAGTATTTGAACTGCTCATTGAACCAAGAGGAAAACCAGATGTAGAATTAGGGTATTCTATCAGGAACACACAAGCTATGGCACTTTTACTGTAGCAGTTCAAATAATTTAAAGAAAAAAAAGTACCTTTGCATTACGTTTGGGAGGACTGATTAAGTCTGACGTGCTTAGAAACCATTAATATGTGTGGGTGCCGATCAGGTAATTACTCAAACCCACACATTCACTAGCAAAGCAAGACTCTTGCTAGAAATTTACATACACAAATTTGAAAAAGTTCATTTCTAAACTCTGCTATGATTTATACACCCACATTTTGATAATTTGAATTATGTATTAAACACATACTTTAAAAATACTTGTCATTATAATATGCTTTATACAACAATGTGTTATATTTCTTGCTGGGAATTCATTATTAATATATATTTATAGGACACATTCAAATGTATCAAGAAATGTAGATGCAGTTTTTTTTTTTGGTAACAAATGAAATTAATGAAGCATCTGTGAATGAGATTTTAATTTACTGGTACCTGAAATGTAATAAAACATTAAAGCTTGATTTATAAATTCATCGAGATGCTAAAATGAGATTTTTTTTTTTTTAAGGATAGGAGAGAAGAAAAATTAATGTGTTTCTACTTTTTTCTCTTAGCACAAAGCACAGTTTACTAAAGACTTCAATATGAATATGACATTGCAGTGACCTACAAAATAAAAGCACTCAGAATCTAGCCTAGACAACATACCAGCAAAATTATATATAATACATGTCATATATATGTATATGTACACATATATGTGCATATACACATATATGTATATATACATATACATATACATATTCATATGTATATATATAAAATATTGACTATGATAACTTTAAGGCAGCACATGGAGTGGAGACAAAAGAGAGATTACCAGAGAATAAATACACAGCATAAAGAATGTTAATTGTGGTATCGTTTGAAATACCCTATTAGAAAATCTCATTGAATCCTAATGAATCAGAGGATTTGTTTGAGCCTAATAATGGCTAAGTACTTCTTAAAGTGAAATGGGGAGATAAGACCAAAGAGAACAAAACAAAACAAAATTGATAGGGTCCATCTTGAGCTTAAAATTCAAGCAATAAAGCATTACATGCAAGGTCAGTGGGGAACTTGAGAATTCATTCTGATTTCACCAATGTATTTAACTCTCTCCAAAGCTGGGTCTTTGTTTCAAAGTCAAGTCATTAGACCCACCCTTAGCAATATTTTCATAGCCCCTAACTTTGCATTTGGTTATTTATTTCCCTCTCTTTGCCTCATAGAAATGGAGACTTAATAAAAGCATATTTTATTTCCATTCTGCTACTTCATGGGTTTTGCCCTGATAATCATTACTTCCCTTTATTGGAAAACAATTTCTTTTTTAAAAAGTATGCTTCCTAAATGACCGTAGTTATGTGCTGGCTGTTCCCTAAATAATAGCAAACTCCCTTTAGCTACTCCAGCTCTTCTCTGTGGGTTGGGGACAAGGATGGATTGAATGATTGATGGGCTTCATTGGTTAGCAAGGCTTCTGGTTTGATTCCCTGAGGCCAGAGCTGAACAGCCTAAGCAAAGTAGAGGGTTGATAAATTACTCAAATATTTTTGCCCAAGTTACCCTTGAAGCCCCACAACCCTAAATAGATCTGAGAACTGAGGAAGAATGCTGATATGATTCCGGAGAACCCAAATCAAGTTGACGGTCCCATTCCCCTCTGATGCAGAAAAATGTCCTCCTCTGCCACCTCCACTAGAAAATACTTGTGGTCATTGTCAGGAAACTTGGGATCAAGTCTAATCTCCATTCTGTACCCCCTTTCACTTCGCTTTCCCCCTCAGTTGCCTCATCTATAAACCATGAATACACTCTTTCAGACACTGCTGAATATATGACAATTGTGTCACCCTGCCTCTCTGAACAAATGAGTGTATAAGGGAATAAACATCAGAGAGAGATGGAGCAATTTACCCCCAGGTCATATAGGTAGCAAGTGGGTGAGCCAGAGTTTCAACCCCTCTGGTATGTGTGTGGGGAGGGGTGGGGGGGTGAGATGAGGCTAATACACCAGGCTGCCTCACTGGGAATTTGGTCTAAGGGATGTTGTGTGTGCCAAACGGCTGGAAGTAAAAGACCTCCTGTCCAGGACATTACATGCCTGTCTCTGAAAACTTGCTTTTCCTACAGTTCCTGGAAAAAGCCCATTTCACACTGTCTAGACACGTAGAAGTGACGCTTGCTTTCGGTTTGTGCTGATATACCCTTCGTTGGCTCTCCAGTGACATCTTGGTTATCATTGCAGCTTCCTTGAACTCTTCTGCCAAGGGATTTGATGCACATGGAAGAAAGTGGGGACAGAAAAAATATGCTCAGAACCACATCTCAAGGATTATCCACGGGAACCAGAGGGAAGTCACCCTGAAGTTAGGCTTTTCTCTCCTATAACTTTGATTCCTGTGTAATTAAACACACAAACATGATCTTGGAACCCGGCTTACAAGAAGCCATGAGTCTCTGTATTTTTCCTAACCTTGGGCCCCCCTTCTCCCAACATCCTTAACTTGTACATCAAGTAGGAGTCGCTCTCCCTTTTTACAAGAGACGATGAATCCCAAACCAAGAACAACCACCAGAAAAATTACCGTGAATCGATTTCCCCTTATACTCCATTGGCAAGGCGGAAGTGTAAAGCAAGAGTGTGGAAAGTGCCTGGATCTCTACTTTGAAAACCAAGGCTTATCTCTGTCAAATACTTTATCATATCTAGTAAAACTGTATCTCTAGTGAACAAAAGTTTATTAGTTTTGATCGCTGATCTTTTTTTGTTTGTTCCTTTGAAATCTGTCCAAGCCATCAAACTTATTTCTTCCTCTGAGTTTCATACCTCCATAAGTGATCTCACTCCTTTCTCCACGTGCAGTCCCTTATTCAGAAACCTGTGGGTCACCTTCCCTTTATTGCATCCCACTGCCATTTTGGAGTCCAGCATTGACCTTCCCCTCTTTATCCACCTAGTTTCTCAAAGAGCCTCATGGAGCCGTTTTCGCTCTCTTCAGGCCTCCACGTTGACACTGTAATGGTCTCTTCAAAATGTGGCTGCGATTACTTCCCTTGCTTGTTTGCAAACCTCCAGTGGACAGATCCCCTTTCTAGTATCATCCTTGCCCTGCAGCTGTCGGTACCCTCCACTCTACAATCAGAGCCTGGAAGGAGCCGCTAAGCAGCACAGCGCTGCCTGTGTTTCAGCTCACTCAACAGTCTGGCATGCCTTTCCTGCCCTCGTCCACCCAGGAAGCCACGCCTTATCTCTCTGACTTCAGCTCATGTCATTTCATCTGCGGGGTGGTGTTTGTTTGTTTAGCACCTCAGATAGAATTGCACGTTTGAGACCCCTCTCTGAACTCTATCCTGGCACCTCTATCACCACATTGCATTTATTTGTGTAAGATGTCTCATCTAACTTTATATCCCTAATGTTCCAAACAGGGTTTGGTATTTAGAAAGCATCAAATAAATATTTGTAGAATAAATAAACGGAAGCACAATTTATTTTCCCAATTTCCTGTCATCCACCTCAGAGCAACCTTTTCAGATACTCCTGAAAATTATTTTCATTGTCTCAGATTTTGCAGTAACTCAGACATCCTGTCTGTAACACTTATTAATCATAATAACTTTGAAATAATTTCTCTGTGCAAATATTCAGGGTCTCATCCATAACTAAGTGAAACACAGTCTAAAATAATCAATCATTATTTTCTAAACCAAAGACCCTGTAATTAAGGAGTCTATCAATGTGCCAACAACTTGTGGGGCTAGAAATTAATTTTTGTTTGTTAAAGGACCTTAAAGATAATATAATATAGGCCCATTGTGAAATGGATTAATAAATTGCCTGTCTCGTTTCACTTGTTCTTTTCTACTTAAATTCTGTGGCAAAGTAGAAAAGTCATGCAGTTTTATTCCTTTAAAAATTTGACATAATGCCCATCATTTTTTTCAGTCAGAGGACTCATCATTCTGGCTATGATTCTATTTACCTGTGCTTTCCTGTAACATGCATGGAAGGAGGAAGTGAACACCTGAACACTTCTGTCAGGCAATGTAGATAGGTTATTTCATTTGGTTTTCTGTCGAGTTCCTTCATTCAACAAATACGTATTGAACGCCGCCGTTGTGTCATACGCACGTTGCTGTTTCTCTTTTGAGGATGCTGGACGCCGAGGCCCAGAGGATGAGTCTGCATTGCCCATGTGCTGGACAATTAGTGCCTGGCAGCACCGGATCAGAGCCCAGGTCTGTCTGACTCTAGGACCTCAGTCCATTATGTCACACCTTTGCTCCATAAATATTTGATTCTATGGCCCTTGATGTATTGTTTGACACCTTTTCTTCCAAGCGGTTGAGGGCAAATCGAAGGAAAGCCCAGAGAGGCCAAGATTCTTATGAAAAGATCCATTTGACATGTAACTAAAGCATTTCTGAGCTGAAAGAGGACTTGGTGACCATCTCATCTGCCCTTTTATTTGAAAGATGAAGGAACATTGGCTATCTTCTAAGTGCTCATTCATTCATTCATTCATTCATTCATTCATTCAACTGATATTCGTGGAACACCCACTATGTGAGAAACAGTATCAGAACATTAAACAAGACAGAGTACAAGTTACAGATTACACGTGACCTAAAGTGAACATTAATGAGAACATCAGCAAAAGCCAGGGATTTTATGCATAGCCTAACAAGGACTCTGATAAAAGAGAGTGATCAATGTTCAACGTGAAAATGCAGACCAAGGTAAGAAGGAACAGAGAGGAGAAAATAGAAGCAAATCAGCAGAACTTGGGCAGCATAAGAAAAAAAAGTCCAGAAGAAAGTTCAAAACAGGTACAATTGCCTGGTGACAGTGGTTGTTGATGGGGATAAATAGTTCCCTAATGAATAAGGAATTGAAAGTTTATATGTGTTACAAATACAATCGACACCGTGTATGGGTTGTTTTACATAATTGCCTTAAGATAATGACAGTAAATTGTATGTAGTTCTTCTCCCAATTTTCTTTATCTGTTCAATCAATAAACATTTTTCAATTGTTTACTACCTGTCAAACACTGGTACATGGCAGTGCTTATGACTAATGGTTTAAATCATTTTTGACTAAACACGTTATCATTGTTGCACATGCGTGTGAGTAAAGGAATTTCTTCTGATACTGATGGAGATGGGTACCTGTGTTGCCAGGACCCCAGGTCACAACCGGAGCCCAGATTGGACAAAACTAGTTAAATCACTTTGCTTTCAGAACATTACCTTTGGACAAAGCCAGTATCATGTCTGGATGTGCCAGATGTTACCATTTCTCATTTAATCTTCATATAATTTCTCCTTATGACAGCCAGATTTATCTTCCAAAGCTCATTTGCATTTTTAAATCCAGGTTTTATTTCTGATTTTAAAAGTGAGCGCTGTTTACTATAGAAAAATTTAAAGTACGGAAAACTTCACAACCAAGAGAAAAATCCCTCTTTATATGTTGTATTTCCCGGATTTTCCTATTTAAAAAAATATATATGTAACAGACTTCTCATTGTAGACCTTAGTATCCTTTTATTGTTTACTATGTATGTTTACATATAAACATCATTCTTAAATGGCTCTGTGTAATAATGATGCTATAGTTATTGAGCACTCACTTGGAAACTACCCTAATCCACTGAATTTTACTAATTCTTTAATCCCCACCAAAGCTGTGAAATAGGTTCTTCATTTTATTATGAAATTGTCGTCATTTCACAGATGGAAGAATTAAGTGGATGAGCGGAAATAAGTTGCCTAAGGCAACACGGCTTGTAAGAGACGGAGCCAGACTAAGAGTCTAGACAACCTAGCTCACAGCTTACACCTTAACCGCAAGGACCCACTGCCCCCTGTGGGCAGTAGCCTGTGTGATTGGTAACCCTAATGCTTACGTAAAACTAAAATATATACATAGTTTTTGAAAATCACATAATTCTGTAACACAGGTAACAAAATCAGCAGTTCCAAGCTCAAACCCTCCCCAACCTTACATTTCTAACAACTGCTCTCAAATCCCTTGGCTGTTTTCACCAAGCGTTTACCTTCATGTTTCTAAATAATATGCTCATACTTATATTGTATTTTTTTTATTTTCAGATACCATCTATTGACTTGCTAGTATGAATAAGAGAGTCAGTTCTTTTATAGCCACTTTCCCTTGTCCAACTTTCCATCTCCCTCTCTCTCTCTCCACATTCTTAAAAAGCTTTATATCATCCCTCTCTCCTCCTTCTTTTAACCTCCCTTCCCCCATCCAGGCATCCATTCACTCATTAATCTATTTTGTTCCCCTTTCTATTGAGCTGTCAGTTTCCTTAGCAAAGAACCATTACATTTCCTACAATTCTAGGACGGCTCCCCAGAATTACAGGAGCCAACGAAGGAGAGGTGGTTTGAGGTGGAGTGTTACCTCTGTCCTTAGACATTCACTTAATGTCTTACTTTGTAATACGTTGTCTTAGTTAAACCCTCATCTCTGCCTCAGGGCCTGAAGTTGGAGTTTCTGGTTCCCTTTCTCCAAGTATTCATTTCACAGGCTTCCACTGATGTTGGGAAATGGTGGTACCTTGTTCCACAGAGTCGAAGAGGTGACTGGAGTCTCTGAGAAACATATAAGAAACTCTCTTTGGTTCGTTTTTGCAACTCATTCTGCCTTCTGAGACAACTGGAGCGTTCAATTTCAGAGACTTCCTCAGACACCAAACGGCTTGCTTTTGTTGGTTCCCCAAGAATCTCCATTCCGCCAAGTCAGCTTTCACCCTTCCATCTGCTTTCTGTCTCCCAAACTGTGTTTCCGTGTCTCTTTTCTTTGATTTCCTCCTTTGTTCCCCTTGCCTTTTTAGATGTGTGCCTCTTTTAGTCTTTTATTGTCATTTTAGTGAATTATTGGGAAGGATCAGAGACAAATCAGTGCGTTCAACCTGCCATGTTTCCATATGCTCAGCAGGGAGTCCATAACAGTTCCGGGTATAGCCTATTGCTCCATTTTACAGATGAAGCAATTAAGGTATGGAGACTTTATAATATACTTAAGTGGTCAGGTTAGTGAATAATTAGCTTGTGAATTAGGCGCTCTTCCCTAGGGACTAGCCAATTCTGACCTGAAACCTGGGTCCTTGTTACTTCAGTGTTTTCTCTACCTCGCTTAGATCTAACCAAATCAGCTCTCTATTTATTAGTCTGCTCTAAACTCTAAAGTCTGAAGAAGGATATATATGTAATTTCCAAAGCTTCATTCTCACGCCTCAAATGTGTCCTTAATTTATTTCCTCAAAATCCAAATAAATACAATATTGTACTTGAGTGATGTAATGGCTTTAAGCCAGACCTCCCTGTGATACTGCTACAAATCTTGGGTTGGTTGTTTCCGTAAAACGTCCCTGCCCCTACCTCAAAAACACACATACACCGTCATTAATCTCTCAGTTGGTGAGTTGTGGTATCATGTCAGATTGATGCATACATGTTTGGGTGAGTGTGCATAAAGAGAGAGGTCACCAGGGGGCCCTTAGCTGGTTTCTGTCTCCCATGGAAATATTTTACGAAGGTTCTTTTCTATCTCTCTGTGGCAAAACATTGTTATGTGAACCATAGCGGATGCTTAAAAATACGTTAATGAAAAAAATTGAGTGAATGCTGATTATCAGAATCAGAAGGGATTATACTGATTACTTTGTTAGCATTTATATATTCTTTGGTTAATCTTTCCTTTGCAACTTGATTTCTTCTCCCCAACATTTTATTATAAAAATTTTTCAAATGTACAGCAAAGTTGAAAGACTTTACTGTCAGCACCACATACCTACCACCCAGTTTGTACCATGAGCATTTTATTTGTTTTGTGCATCACACATCTATCCATTTATCCATCCCTCTATCCACTGTGTTGCCTCGAAAATAAGACCCCGCTGGACCATCAGCTCTAATGCATTTTTTGGAGCAAAAATTAATGTAAGACCGGTATTATATTGTATTATATTATATCACAGATCCAGTCCTTTATTGTATTGTATTGCATTGCATTGCATTGTATTATGTAAGACCCGGTCTTAGATTAAAATCAGACTAGGTCTTATATTAATTTTTGCTCCAAAGACGCATTAAAGCTGATGGTCTGCCTAGGTCTTATCTTCAGGGAAACACGGCATTATCAATCCATCTATATTTTACACATTTCCAAGTATGGTAGATACCTGTATACTTCCCCTAACTACTTCAATAGGCATTATTACTAACTACAGTTTAATACTCATTTACAATATTTTCTTTCATCCAAAAAATTATATTCAATGAAATGCAAAAATATGAAGTATACATTTATTGAGACTTTATAACATTTACTGAGATTTTACATATGCATTTCTCTCCTACTCTTTTATTTTCTCTTGTGGCCTCTGTATTTACTTAATCCCGTAGATGTTTATGAAACACGTCCTTTGTGCCAAACGTTAATAAGGACACAGTAATGTGATGTATGCTAGACAGAGGAAACAGTGGCTAATCCTCACAGTGGATAGCTGGAAGTTAAGTAACGGGAAGAGAAGTGCTACAGAAAATATCTATTGCTGAGGAAACCCATGAATAAAAGCACAAAGGAAAACAGTGTTTTGGGAACAAAATGTGTTGTCTTTTATAGCTTGAGTCTAGTGAGAGTATGCATGTGTGGCAGGGGATGGGTAAGAGACATAAATTTTCTAAATCCAAAACGCAAAACTACATGTACTAAACAAGTTGGCAATAAATGAGATGCCTGATGCCACAGCACTGAGTTTGACAGAAAGCCTGTATTTCCTCAATTGGGCATTCCCTAACTAAAGATGGTAATTTGACAACTTAGATCTCAATCTCTTTTATTTTATTGGTAAATTGCTGAAATTCAGCTTTAATATATGTTGATATCTCGAAGGCTACAAATTTGTTCCCCAAATGTCTTAATATAAATATGTTTGGGGAAAACACTGAGTGATTATTCTAAATGTAAAAAGATCACTATGTAAAATGCTTCATTGCATAGATAGAACTATAAATGCATTTGCTACAAATTGGAGGAAAAAGAGAAATGTGAAGATTCAAGAAAAAGACTTAAAATAGTAAGAAAAAGAAAATAAACTCTTTAAATATGTGGATTTATTTCTTTGGACGTGACAGGGTGCAGACCTGTCATCATTCATTCATTGACCCTACATGCCATAGTGACAGATCCCTGAGAGGGACTGTGTGTGTTTCTGTATGTTTCCCTAAGTAGGACACTGTTTTCTTGACTATCTAGGCAACTCTATGACTTCTCTGCCACTATCCTAGTTCAGGCTCTCATTCCAGGCACCACCCTCTATCTGGTCTTCCTGTATGACAACTTTATTCATCCATCCTGAACAATTTGCTAAAATGTAAAGCTGTTTATTCATTTACTTAAAAAAAATTAGTGAGATTTTACTATACACTTTCTGGTCTCAACACATCTTGCATCTTCAGTGATAGTCACTGCCATCTTGTACTGCTGTGAAATATCTAAAATAGTAAAACAAACTTCATTTATTTACTTAAGATTTTTATTAAAATGTAGCTAACGTATATTTGTTTCAGGTATACACCATAGTTATTATGGCACTATACATAGTTGTCACCATATTATTGATTATATTCCCTGTGCTAAAGAAGTGATCACCATGATAATTTCAGCAACCATCTGACACCATACCATGCTATCGCAATGTTATTGACTATATTTCCTATGCTGTACATTGCATCCCCATGACTTGTTTTATACCTGGAACTTTGAACCTTTTAATCTTCTTTATCTTTTCCCCCCTTTTTAGTTTTTCAATTAGAATTGACATTCACTATTATTTTCTATTCGTTTCAGGTGTATAGTATAGTGGTTAGACATTCATGTAATTTATGAAGTGATCCCCTGACCAGTACCCACCTGGCACTATACGTAGCTATTACCATATTATTGATTATATTCCCTATACTTATTTTGCATTGCCATGACTATTTTGTTAACTACCAGTTTGTATTTCTTAATCCCTTCACCTCTTTTCACCCTGCCCCCACCCTGATAGATCTAGTACCCATCTGACACTATACATAGTTATTACAATATTATTGATTATATTCCTTATGCTATACCCTGCAACCCATGACTACTGTGTAACAACCAATGTGTACTTCTTAGTCCCTTCCCCTTTTCAACTATCCTCAACCACCCTCCTATCTGGCAACCATCAAAATGTTCTCTATATCTATGAATTTGTTTCTGATTTGTTTGTTTATTTTGTTCTTAAGATTCCAGTTATAAGTGAAATCATATATTTCTCTTTCATTGTCTGAGTTACTACACTCAGTACAATACCCTCTAGGTTCATCCATGTTGTTGCAGATGGCAAGATTTCTTTCTTTTTTAATGGCTGAGTCATATTGCATTGTATGTACCACCTCTTTATCCATTCATCCATTCAGGGACACCAAGGTTGCCTTCATATCTTGGCTTATGTAAATAATGCTGCAGTGAACATATGGGTGATCACATCCCCTCGAAGTAGCATTTTGGGTTTGTTCAGATAAATACCCAGAAGTGGGATTACTACCATGTTTCCCCAAAAATAAGACTGGGTCTTATATTAATTTTTGCTCCACTAGGGTTAATTTCAGGGGATGCCTTATTTTTTCATGTACAACAATCTACATTTATTCAAATACAGTCATGTCATCTTCTTCTTGAACATCATCATAACATACTAAATGCATCTGTCTGGCTGAGATCTTAACTGGGGCTTATTTTCAGGGTAGATCTTATTTTCGGGGAAACATGGTAGGTCCTTCTTTGTCTCTTGTTACAGTCTTTGCTCTAAAGTCTATTTTGTCTCGTACGAGTATGGCTACCGCAGCTTTTATTGTTGTTTGTTTGTTTCCATTTCATAAAATATCTTTTTCCATCCTTTACTTTCAGTCTGTGTGTGTCTTTCGATCTGAAATGAGTCTCTTGCAAGCAGCATATGCTCTGGTCTTGTTTTCTTATCCATTCTGCTCCCCTATCTTTTTGATTGGAGCATTTAATCCATTTACGTTTAAAGTAATTGATGATAGGTATGTACATATTGCCATTTTATTATTCATATTTTTTATTTTATTTTTTCGTCTTAAGGAACTCTCTCTAAGATTCCTTATAATACTGGTTTGGTGGTGATGAATTTCTTTAGCTCTTTCTTGTCTAAGCAGCTCTTTATCTGTCTTTCGATTCTAAATGATAGCTTTGCTGGGTAAAGTAATCTTTGTTGTAGGTCCTTGCTTTTCATCACTTTGGGTATTTCCTGTCAATCCCTCTGGCCTGCAACGTTTCTGTTGAGAAATCAGCTGATAGTCTTATGGGCACTCCCTTGTAGGTAACTAACTGCTTTTCTCTTGCTGCTTTTAAGATTCTCTCCTTAGCATTTTAATTATGATGTGTCTTGGTGTGGGCTTCTTTGGGTTCATCTTGTTTGGGACTCTCTGCACTTCCTGGGCTTGTATGTCTATTTCCTTTGCCAGGTTAGGGAAGTTTCTGTCATTATTTATTCAAATAGATTTTTCAATTTCTTGCTCTCGTTCTTCTCCTTCTAGTACCCCTATGATGTGAATGTTACTATGCAGAGGCCCCTTAAACTATCCTCAATTTTTTGGATTCTGTCTTTTTTTTTTTTTTTTTTTTGCTGTTCTGATTGGGTGTCTTCTGCTATCTTCTAAATCACTGATTTGATCCTCTCCTGCATCTAATCTATTGATTCCCTGTAATGTATTCATCATTTCTGTTATTGTATTCTTTATTTCTGACTGGTTCATTTTTATGTTTTCTATCTCCATTTTTATGTTTCGTATCTCTTTGCTGACGTTCTCCCTGAGATCATTGAGTATCCTTATAATCAGTGTTAGGAACTTTGCATCTGGTAGATTACTTGTCTCCATCGTGTTTAGTTCTTTTTCTGGAGTTTTGTTCTGTTCTTTCATTTGTGACATGTTTCTTTGTCTCCCCATTTTGGCTGCCTCCCTGTATTTGTTTCTATGTATTAGGCCTGCTATGTCTTCCAGTCTTAGTAGACTGGCCTCATGTAATAGGTGTCCTGTGGGGCTCAGTGTCACAGTCTTCCTGGTCACCTGAGCTGTGCACTCCAGGTGTGTCCTCGGGTTGTGTGTGCCCTCCTCTTGTAGTTGAGCCTTGGTTGCTATTTGCACATCAGTGAGGGAGGATTGATCCTTGGGCTCATTGATTGTGAGGACTACCCTTAACTACAGTGGAGGAGCTGTGGTGCAGGGGGTCACCCTACAGAGCTGGATCTGCCTCAGCAGGGCTCTGGTGCCTGCCCAATCCACCTCTTGGGTGTGTCATCCTTGGAGGTGGCTGGATGATGCTCCAGCTCAGAAAACAAACTTCTTGAGAGAACAACTGAGTTTTGGCCATTTTTCTATACATTTGAGATCATACCACACTCCCCACAGATTATGTGATCAATGAATTTTTCTTAAGTTTCATTAATCATGCAGCAAATATTAAATTGGTTCAGAGAACAATGTAGATTGTTGAAGACACAGTAGTCTAGAGGAATTCAATGGATGGATGAGATTTGGGTGAAATCAGATTAGAGACTTAGAAATCACAAATGATGAGAAGTACATATGGAAAGACTTGCAAATGTTTAAGATAGAAGCCATGGGGAATTGCAGAGAAAATGGAAAGGGGGAAATGAATATTATAGCTTGTTGAAACATTGACTATTACAGGTTGTTGTAACATTGAATTTAAAGCAGAATGGATTTAAAGATTCTGGATTTTGATACCTGGTAGATGGATTTATGACATGGATCCATTAGTTTTTCTTTTCTTTTTTTTTTTTCTTTTCTTGTTTTTTGTATGAACATCTGAATCATATTTTCCTTAAGGGAATGGTATGTATGACCTATTCATGGGGAAGGTACTGGTATTCTGTAAACATTAATTCTAATACTATGATTTGCGAAGGGTGGCTGGTAGAGGCCTAGAACCACCTCTAGGTATCTCACTTAGATTAATGACATGAGTTGGTAGAGGTAGCTTTTTCTGAAATGAGGAAATTGAGAAGAAGATCTATATCTTAGTCAGCTCAGGTTGCTGTAACAAGATGCCATTGCAGTCTTATACAACAGACATTTATTTCTCATTATTCTGGAGGTTGGGAAGTCTAAGAACAAGGTGCTAGAAGATTCATTTCTTGGTAGGGTCCCTTTTCCTCCTCAAACATAGCTGTTTTTTTGCTGTATCCTCATATGGCATAGAGAATGACAGCTCTGGTTCCTCTTCCTCTTCTTATAAGGACACTGGTCTCATAATGAGGGTTCCACCCTCATGACCTCATCTAAATCTAGTTACACCCCAAAGGCCCCACCTCTAATTACCATCACATTGAGGGTTAGGGCTTCAATGTATGAATTTTGGAGGGAAGCAAACATTCAGTCTATAACAATTAGAATTTGGAAATTTCATTTCATCTTTGGACAAATTGGCTTGAAGTTGCTTTCACAACACTGAATGGAAATGCCCAGTTGTTGATTGGATACGTGTCAATTAGAGAGGTAACATCTGACTAATGAAACAAATTTAGAAGATGCTCCATAGAGATAAATAAAACATGAAAATTGACATCAAGAGGCGGCAGAGAGGATAAAAAAAAAAAGTGCATCCTGAATACCGAATCTCATCAAACAACAGGATTATAGTTTGGGAAGCAGGATGAGAGGTTGCAAGGAAGAAATATAATGAGCCTTTAGGGAGATATTAATAGAACAAATAACATGAATCATGAAGAGGTCAGAGAAAGAATGCATAAAACGAATGATATAGAAGTGTCTGTGGGTGTATAGGGGTGTGGTGGCTATATATTGCTTAGCAAGATTTCCAAAAGTGGTCTCATATGGAACAACAGTGCCATGAATTAGCTCCCTGAAAGACAGCTTATGTGGAAAAATACTTAGGAGATTTCTTCAAGTTCTGGCAGATTCTTAGAGACTTAGAGTAAATCACCTTATTTAGGGTTCTCAGAAATTTAGCAGCAAAGCAAGTTGTTTGACTCAACATTTTAGAGATGTATTTGAATAACAGACTCAGCTATCCATTTCCCTACTCAAATATCTTTAATTAGTATTCTTCAGGACAGAATTTGGTGAATATTCACCACATGATCAAATCCCTCTAGAAGACTGAGAAGAAACCAAAGCATTGCCAGAGACCTCAGTGAAAATAATGAGAATGAATTGGTAAGAGGGAAGGGAGATTGTAAGGGATAGAATTACTGAGAGACAGAAGCATGGGAAGCAAATATAGCTTCTTTTTCAAGGGAGGAGAAAATCGGGATCACATGTAGGGATACTATTTGTAGGCTCAAGGAAATTTTTATTTTTTTTTATTTTGAAATAAGGATAGACGCACAGGAAGTTGTAAAATAATACATGGGAAGTTCTCATATCTTGTGTACCCAGCTTCCCCCGCTGGTGACATCATGTATAATTATGTACAATATCAGTATCAGAAAATTGTCACTGGGACAGTGCACAGGGCTTATTTGAGTTTCATCAATTATATATGCACTCATTCGTGTATATAGTTATACACAATTTTGTCATATAGGTAGATTTGTGTAACCACCACCGCTATAATTAAATCAAGGTACAGAATTCTTCCATCACCATAAGGTTTCTTTGCATTATCCGTTTATAGCAACAGTCACCAATCCCCTCACACCAGACCTGTTCTCCACCTACTCTGTTCTCCATCTCATTATTATTATTATTGTTATTATTATTATTATTATTGTATTTCAAGAATGTTAAATAAATGGAATTGTACAGTATTTAATGTTTTGATATGGGCTTTTTGCACTCAGTATTACTTCCCTGAGTTCCATCCAAGTTTTTATGTGTATCGATAGTTCATCTCTTTTTTATTACTGCATAGTATTTAATGGTACAGATGTACCACAGTTTGCTTAACCACTCACCTGTTGAAGAACATTTGGGTTGCTTATACGTTTTGTGTATTGTGAATAAAGCTTCTATGAATAATCATGTACAAGTTTGTATGTAAACATAACTTCATTTCTCTAGGACAAATGCCAGAGTGTGATTGCTGAATTATGTAATACTTACATATTTCGTTTCATAGGAAACTCCCAAACTGTTTTCCAGAATGGTGGTACTATATTACATTCTCACCAGCAATATACAAGCGATTCTGTTGCTCTTTATCGTTGCCAGAATTTGGTATTTTCTCTGTTTTTTATTATAGTCATTTAAGTAGGTGTGTATGATATCTCATTGTGGTTTTAATTTCTTTTCCCTAGCAGCTAATGACGTTGAGCATCTTTTCATGTACTCATTTAGCATCAGTATAACCTCTTTGGTGAAATGGTTCTTCATATGTTTTGTACATTTTCTAATTAAATCATTTTTGTTAGTTTTTCTTTTCTTTTCTATTGAGTTCAAGAGTTCTCTTGGTGTTCTAGAAATTAGTTCTTGGCCAGATATGTGGTTTGCAAATATTTTCTCCCAGTCTGCAGATTGTTTTTTCATCCTCTTATCAGGGTCTTTTACAGGGCAAATGTTAAAGATCTTGATGAAATACAATTTATTGTATTTTCCTTTTATAGTTCATCCTTTTAGTGTCAAGTCGAATTTTGTTGTTGTTGTTTTGGTCTAGCCCTAGATCCTGATGATTTTATTCTGTTTTTCTTTCTTTTTTAAAAGTTTTCATAGTTTAATTTTTTTTTCATTTAACTTTGTCATCTATTTTGAGTTAATTGTAATACAAGTTGTGAGTTTTAGGTCAAGGGATAGTTGCTCCAGTTCCATTTTTTGAAAAGGCTATCCTTTTGTGCTTTTGTCAAAAATTAGTTGGGTATATTTATATGGGTCTATATCTTGGTTCTCTATTCTGTCCATTGCTCTGTATCTCTCCCTCTGCCAATACCACTTTGTCTCAATTACTGTGCTTATATAATAAC
Organism: Rhinolophus sinicus; assembly: GCF_057876585.1. Lineage (NCBI taxonomy): Eukaryota > Metazoa > Chordata > Mammalia > Chiroptera > Rhinolophidae > Rhinolophus > Rhinolophus sinicus. The sequence continues at coordinate 67,279,396 of NC_142508.1, read as the reverse complement.
CCTTAACATCAAGTGAGTGACTCCTTTATTCTTCTTTTTCAAAATTATTTTACCTATTCTAAGTCCTTTGACTTTCCATAAAAATTTTAGATTAGGTTTGTCTATGTCTACAAAGAAATTTTGTTGGGATTTTAATAGGAATTGCATTAAACTTGTAGATCAATTGGGGAGAATTGACATCTTTACTATGTTGATTCTTCAAGAGAATATTTTTAAATATTTTCTTTTGAATAGAGAAACTTCAGCAGCTTTAGAGTAAGGGATTGAAAGGGAATATGTGTAATTTGAGTGGAGTCATTGAGGAAACAGAGAGTTGAGGGTAAGAGCTCAGATGGAAGGGCTCTACTACAAACCTCAGACCTCCAAACCAGCATAAACTGGGAGAAAGAGAACCCCAGAGAATTAACTGGCCAGCAGTGAGAAGGAAGAAGCCATACTTCTGGCCTTCCAGCCAGTCCTCTAGATCCACAGGGAGACATAACTCCTTCTGGAAGACCATGTCCAGTTCTTATCTCCAACCCAGTTAGAAGAGGACATGAGTATTACTCTGGGGATCTATGTGATCCAGACTCTGCAACAAAGGGGAAGCATCCGTAAGACACAGAATGTTACAGAGAGAGAGGGGAATCATCAAGGAAGTCTGCTGCTTCAGGAATGAAAGCCTTTCGTGTGGGCTCAGAGGCTGCTCAGTATTCCATCTCTTCTAGGATTCTGCCTGAAGCCCTCTCTGATTCAATAGATCAGAACCCTCCCTATCTGGGTCTCACATACTACCTGTCTTTCCTTCCTGAGTTCATCTCCCCCGGAGCTGAGTGATCATGTGTCTGGCATGACGCTCACTCTTGTATCCATTCTTCCATTCTTCCTAACCAACGGTTCCCATCTATACCTGGCCTTGCCCTCCACAAGCTGCTCAGTTTCTTGGCTAAGCTACTGATACCTGGATAAGAGTGTAGAATACATTAATCCACCAGAATATTACACTGACGAGTTCTGTGGAGATATGACTGAAATAGAGATAGAGATACCGATCCAACACATGTGTAGTCTTTAGGGTGGGAACTCACACTTCTATTGTTTTGTTTTTTGTGTTTGTACATGTGTTTCATTTATATGCTCTGCTCCATCTACGTCAAAGTCATGATCCCCTATCCCCCCCACTAAGTTACAGATTGCAATCTCCTGGTACCTCTCTAATTATTCCTGGTAGGTTTTTAATCTCAGTGCCACCCACCAACTCTTTCTTCCCCATCTGATTTTCTGAGTTTCTTAGGAGAAGTAAATCATAGCTTTTAGTGGCACTTAAATGTCTCCATGTGAACCTTATTATGAGCAGCCCCCAGTGAACAGGCTCGGCTGAGTCTTGAAGTGAGGCACTCTGGTGTGTAAATCCTAGTTCCACCACTCCACACCTGTGTAACCTTTGTCACTCAGGTCTCGGAGACTCTACTTCCTCCTCTGTAAACTGTATTGTTGATGGATTCAGTGAGATGGAAACATTCTGAAATTAGATAGTGGTGATGGTTGCCCATGTTTTAGAGTGCTCTGGAAATCACTGCCCTGTATGCTTCAAAATAGGTAAAATGGTGAATTTCATGTTATGTGAATTTTATCTCAATTAAAAAAAAGTTTTAAGACAGCGTCTAATGCCACATCACACACTTGGAATGTATCCAGCAAGTTTCATTACCTTTTTGTCGGGTGAGAAGTTACAGCTGCTGACAGAAGACTTGGGGCCTTTTACATTAGAGCAAATGAAAATCACTCGAAAGCAAGTCCTAAAATCCACAAAGAGGACCAGTAGGGAAATAAACAGGAGCAGAGCTAGAAGGACTTCTCGTGTCTGCTGATCATCCCAACAGCCAGGCCCCCTCATCCACCGAGGGTCCAGATGCATCTGTGGCTTGGATTTCCCCTGCCTTCCACTCCCTCCCAGCCTCACCCCTGTCCCTAGGGTTCTTCCTCACGGATTGCCTCCAGCAGGTCAGAGTAGACTTTGGGCTTCAGACCTTGGTCTCCAAAGAACTCCAGAAGCAGCTGGAAGATTTCATGTAGATGGTGATTGTTCACACTTAAACCCATAAAAAAATAATAATAATAAAACTAAAGCGTGGGAGAGAAAGGGTCAGCGAAAATAAACATCTCCTCTGGAAGACATCCCACAGCTGTGTGCTGATGCAGCGCAGGGCTGAGGTCTGAGAGCTTCCAAAATGCATAGCTGTCATTAAGACGGAGAAAAGCAAACTCCTACCCATAGGTCCCCACCCCTTCATGGTGGCCACAACCCAGAAATCAGACAGGAATTTTCTTAGTGTTCAGATTTGGCAAAGGAACTCCTTTAAAGATGGGAGGTTACCAAAGCAAGTCTGTGGGTTGACCACAGAAGCTGGAACTAGACACTATATTGGGATGTTAGGTCAGGAAGGCTGCCCAGCTGACTCATCGTTCTGCCACTTACTGAGACCTTGGTCAAATCACATGACCTCTGAAATCCTCAATATCCTGATCTCTGAAATGGGATCGCTCATAATGTTTCCCGTGATGCTTTCTTGAGAAGGTGAGTGATTCTGACTATGAGGAACATAATAGTGTCTGTCCCATATCAGACCCAGCAGAAGTGCTGATCTTGTTGCCATAGTTCAGTCCCCCAATATTCAGCCATCATCTGCCCCTTTGTAAAATATCACAGGAATGTTCACAGAGGGGCAGACTTATTTCCAATTGATGTTTATAGGCATTATTAACCAAGACGGAGGGAGGGACACCTGGTATCTGGCAGGAAACCGGATAAAAATACTCGCCACTTAAAGTTTGCAAATAAACCTCCGTGAAATAATAACAACTAAAATAATGATGATGCTGTGTCAGTAGGAAGGTGGTACTTCACAATACTTGTCATGCCGCCCAAGGCTTTCATTTTCAAAGAGAGATTATCAGAGAGATTTGCCAGTACTGATTATAAGGTACTTAAAAATAAGCCAGCCCTTGCCTCCGTGATTTCAGCAGCAGCTCCCAGAATATAGCTCGGTGCTTCTTCACCTTGAAAAGACAAATGGGATCCAAAGCTTAAAACCACAGGCTATCGTCACCTTCAGTCCTACCCAGGCTCACTGGGGGACAGTAGGGCAGGTGCAGCATTACTCTGGGGATAAAAATCCCCCCACCACAAAAAGAGGGGATAAGTTGAGCTCTGCTTTTCAGGAAGCCTTAAGAAGAACCCCAAATCTTACAAGAAGTAAAAATGAAATAGAGCTAGGTGTGCCAGGTACAAGAACTGCCTGAATGAGAAGGTCAGGGAGGTGGGAAGTGGTGAGGAATCCTGACGAAGCTGGTGAACCCAAGTGAGATCCATAGGCTCTGGCTGTGAAAATCCAGCCCTGCAGGGCTGAGTCCTTTTGGAGGTCTTTACTCTGGACATTGGGGCTCATAGAGTAACACTATGAGCTGGGTATTGGACCTCTGAGTCCAATAAATGGGAACGTCCCCTTTTATGTCTCCACCCTCTAAATAGGACTTAGTGGCATCAGCCAATTAGGCGATGAGAACAAACACCCTGAGCTCTGTTGGGGATGTACAGATAACCCTCAGGAATCTGCTACTTCCTTCTGAGGTAAAGGAATTTAACAATACGGGGTATATGCTTCAAGACCTAAAATACTGTGTAAAATTTAAAAGAAGTACCTAAGGCATTATAATACTTAGGGTTAAATCTTGGCTCTACACTAGCAGGGTGACTTTGGGCAAATGATCTCACCTTCCTGTGTCCTTAGTTCCTCATCTGTGATACCCTGTAACCCTAACCCCAACCCCATATTACAGATGAGGAAGTAAAGACACAGGAAGGTGAGATAGTGCTACTCCTTTGTGATTTTGTGAAGATCCGATGAATGAATTAATCAATCCAGGTAAATAGGAAGGAGGCACTCAAAAAAATTATATAGATAAGATGGCTACCTTCCCATGTAAGTGTATATAGATGACTCCATTATTTTTAACTACTTTAAGATGCTGTATTTTATAGAGGAAGCATGGTTTTTTAGCCAGTCTTATGTGTATAGATATTGTCATTACTAAATTGTCAGAGCTAAAATAACCACTCTTGTGCTCATATTTTTAATGCCTTTAAGAAAGTATTTCTGATTAAGAAATTCCTCAAAGTGTAGCACAATTAATATCTATCATCACCTTGTTCTCTAAAGGTCCTTTGAGTCTTAATGGGTGAGTGGAAGTTGTTTAAGAGGACAAAGACATGTTTGTTGGAGGAAGGGCTGCCTGAGGAGGAGACTTTTCCAGAGTGTAGAAGCAATATATTTAAAAGCATGGAGATATACGAGAGCAGAGGAAGGTCACACTGTGTCTGAATCCTAGACTGAAGGTGAGGCAGGCAGGGTTGATACGCAGGAAAGAGATCAAGACAGAATCTAAACCTCATCCACTCCCAGGTACTGACTGATAAGTTCTTAAAAAGCTGTGCCTTAGCAAGTGATCTGGGTTCTATATGATAGTAGCTGTTGTCCACTGGGGAAGGATTTCCCAAAGCACAGAATACAAACCATTGAGAGTATTAAGGCTGATTGTTCATGGGAGTATGAGAACATGGCAATAAATATAACAAGGTGTAGAAGTGTAACTTGTTCGGTAATCAATCAGTCCATTCAACGGCTTTGTTGGGAATTTGTCTTTAATATCTACTATTAAAACTTGCCAACCTTACTTTGCACAATAAAACCACAAAAGAGTAGGAGGCATCAAGCTAAGAGTCTTCAGGAAGCAATAATTTCTAGCATTGTTTTATTTTCATTGTATTTATTTTTACACAGCTTTCTACTTGTGGCAATTGATATTGATTTTCCATACTTGTGAGCGATATACATTTCCTTTTCAAACAAATTAAAACATGTACGTTTGAATAATGGAGTTATGAGAAACACCCAGCTAAACGAGGGGAAGTGTGGGAAATGGACTTTCCCTTTTGCGCCAGCCAACCCTGATGGTTGCAACTTTTGTTTTACTGTGGAAATCGTTGAGTATAGTCAATTTTATGCCTCGGTGTTATTCAGATGATTCCAAAAATTAAAACAGCTTAGAGCGCATGTGACTCCTGCATTGGGGCATGGAGCTCACCACATGAAAGTGTCCTCAAACCCTCTCCTACCCGTGTTCCCAGGATAGTGGCCACATCCTCAGAGGAAACCAGCCTGAGTTCTCGCCATTTGTTTTAAAAGCCATTCCTGGACCGAGAAGAAAATAACTGGAGATGTTTTGATCACTGGTATCCTAAATCCAGTTTGGAGATTGGTTTACCAAATTCAAAGGGTTTCATTCACCCTCAATAAAAAGGTTTGAAAATTCATGATTGCCAGTGCCCTTTGGAAAATAAACCTAAGAATAGTTTCATGGCAATGACAGGACACTCCCAGCACAAACATGTGGCAGATGCTCAAACTTTGGAGATCAAATCCAAAATTCTAGAAGCACATCTTTTTTGTGTTCCAAGAGGGAGAAAGTAAGCCCAGAATTGGCCTGATTTAACCAGTTCTTTTTTTTTTTTTCTTTTTTTTTTTTTTCCTGAATCAGATAAATGGAACCACATATTTAGGAATTTTATGTTCACATAGTATTTATAGGTTATCTATGATTCCTTAAGATTTTGAAGAGTTATATCTCTGTACGAGGCTTTCCAAGATTTTTTTTTCTTTCTTTTAAATGCCAAATAGGCTAAAATTTATCCTGGGAAACTGGTGGGGATTAGATGTTTCTTAGGTCAGAAGTTAAAAGATTCCCAATACGCACAGACATTCTATGTCTAGGAATGTTTGTTAATTTGAGCCCCCTCGCTCTCCATGTGTAGCTTTAATCTCCCAACCAGCTGTCTCCCATAAAAAGATATTTCTGTTTTTAGTTACAAATCTGTTTAGAGATAAAACTCACTCATAAATACACAACCACATGCAAAGATTTTTTTCTGCTGACAGTATAGAAATAACTCCAGATGAAAAATATTAAAGTTTGTGTAAAAACAGAAAATGCATTTTGCTTCCCTCGATGGAGGCTTATGTTTTATAGATGTTCAAGGTCTTTCTGCGTCTCTGTGAACCTCTCCTGGAGAGCACAATCTTCTGTTACTTCTGTGAGTTAGTTCTTAAAACAGTCAAAATTGTCGGGTCCTTCCTAACTGAGGAATTAACTCCTTGCAAAGGCAAGTATTGGTTACCTAAGGAAAGGAAGCAAGCTGAGAAATAGGTTCTGTGCTTACCATTACTTGGAAGACTGGTTCAATTTTCTACTCTTAATTGCTTGCGGACTTTTCCTGGAAAGTATGTGAAAACTTGTATTTTCTTCTTTTTAAAAAGGTTTTTATTAAAATATAGCGAACATACAATATTACATTAGTCTCAGGGGTACGCCATAGTTATGCAACATTTATATATTAAAGAAGTGACCACCATGATAAGTCCAGCAACCATCTGACAGCATACCACGCTGTCACCATATTATTGACTATATTCCCTATGCTGTACGTTACATACCATGACTTATTTGTTTTATACCTGGAAATTTGAACCTCTTACTCCCTTTCACCTTTCTCCCCACCCCCCCCGTTTTAAAATATTTCAATTACAGTTGACATTCAATATTATTTTAGGTTAATTTCAGGTATATAGCATAGTAGTTAGACATTTGTTCGACATAGTAGTTAGATATAATTTAAGAGGCGATACCCCTGGTCTAGTATCCACCTGGTACTACACATAGTTATTGCCATGTTATCGACTATGTTCCCTATGGTTTACTTTACATCTCCATGACTACTTTGTAACTACCAATTTGTGCTTCTTAATCCCTTCACCTTTTTCACCCATCCCCAACTCCCCTCCCGTCTAGCAACCATCAAACTGTTCTCTGTATCTATGAGTTTGTTTCTGTTTTGCTTTTTTATGTCGTTCTTTAGATTCCACATATACGAGTAAGTGAAAGCACATTGCATCTGTCTTTCTCTGTCTGACATACTCCACCCTGCACAACACCCTCCAGGTCCATCCATGCCACCACAGACGGCAAGAACCCATTCCCTTCCCTGGCCAAGCTATATTGTATTGTGTATATGTACCACCTCCTCTGTATCCATTCATCCACTGATGAGCATTCAGGCTGCCTCCACATCTTGGCCATTGTAAGCAGTGCTGCAATGAACATATGGATGCACACATCTCGTCGAAGTAGCGTTTTGGGTTTCTTTGGATAAACACCCAGAGGTGGGATTACTTCTCTGTCTCTTGTTATAGCCTTTGTTTTAAAGTATATTTTGTCTGGTATAAGTATTGCTACCCCAGCATTTTTTTGTTTGTTTATTTATATTTTCATGAAATATCTTTTTCCCATCCTTTTACTTTCAGTCTGTGCGTGTCTTTCAATCTGAAGTGAGTCTCTTGTAGGCAACATCTGCAAGGGTCTTCTTTTCTTATCAATTCAGCCACCTTATCTTTTGATTGGAACATTTAATCCATTTAATTTGAATGTAATTATTGACAAACATGAAGTTATTTCCATTTTATTATTCATATTTATTTTTTTCGTCTTAAAGAAGTCCCTCTAAGATTCCTTGTAATACTGGTTTGATGATGAACTCCTTTAGATGTTTCTTGTTTGGGAAGCTGTTTATCTGACCTTCCATTCTCAAGTTTTGCTGGGTAGGGTAATCTTTGTGGTAGGTCCTTGCTTTTCATCACTTTGAATATTTCCTGCCAATCCCTTCTGGCCTGCAAAGTTTCTGTTGAGAAATCATCTGACAGTCTTATGGGAGCTCCTGTGTAGGTAACTAACTGCTTTTTTGTTGCTGCTTTTAAGATTCTTTCTTTGTCTTTAACCTTTGGCATTTTAATTGTGATGTGTTTTGGTGTGGGCCTCTTTGGATTCATCTTGTTTGGGACTCTCTGTGCTTCCTGGGTTTATGTATCTGTTTCCTTTGCCAGGTTAGGCAAGTTTTCTGTCATTATTTCTTCAAATAGGTTTTTCCAATTCCTTGCTCTTTCTCTTCTCTTTCTGGTACCTCTATGATGTGAATGTTAGTATGCTTGGTGTTGTCCCAGAGGCCCTTTAATCTATCCTTATTTTCTTGGATTCTTGTTTCTTTTTGCTGTTCTGTTGGGTATTTTCTGCTACCTTATCTTGTAATTTGCTGATCTGATTCTTTTTTTTTACCTAAGTTACTGTTGATTCTCTCTAATCTAGTCTTCAGTTATTATAGTGTTTATTTCTGACTGGTCCTTTTCTTGTTTTCTATCTCTATTATTATGTTTCCTATCTTTTTGTTGAAGTTCTCCCTGAGATCATTGAGCATCCTTATAACCAGTGTTTGGAACTCTGTGTCTGGTAGATTGCTTGTCTCCATTTCCTGTAGTTCTTTTTCTGGAGCTTTGTTCTGTTCTTTTTTTGGGGGGGACATGTTTCTTCATCTCCCCATTTTGGCTGCCTCCCTGTGTTTGTTTCTATGTATTAAGTAGGGATTCTATGCCTCCCTGTGTTAGTAGAGTGTCCTTATGTAGTAGGTGTCCTGTGGGGCTCAGTGATACTCTCTCCCTGGTCACCAGAGCTGGGTGCTTCACATGTGTCTTTGTGGGGGTTGTGTGTGCTCTGCTGTTGTTGTTGAGCTTTGGTTGCTGTTTGACATCAATGGGAGGGGTTGATCCTCAGGCTCATTGGTTGTGAAGAACAGCCGTGACTCTGGTGGAGGGGCTGTGGCCAAGGGCTGACCCTACAGAGCAGGATTCTCTTTAGCAGGGTTCTGGTAACTGCCCAGTATGCCCTTTGGGTGTGTCATCCTTGGAGGTGCCTGGGTGATGCTCCAGCTCAGTCTGAAGCTGGCCACCCAGTGTGCCAGCCCTGGGATCTCCTGGGAGGTACCTGCTGCAGGCCAAGTTCAGCCACTGCCTATGCCATGCTCAGGGCCACCTGGCATAAGCCACAAAGCAATCCACAGATGGCTGCTGCTTCCACTGGGCTTAGAGGTGCCTCAAGAGGCCAAGCCATGAACCAAGCCTGGCTATCACTAGTGCCAGGCTTACGGATGCTTATCCAGAAGTAAGAGTTATGCCAAAGACAGATGCTGCTTGTTTGGGTTTTGTGAATCTTTGAGAGATTTTAGGAAACTCTGCAACATGAGCCAAGACAGGACATTTGCACAGAAAAACTAGTAGAAGCAGCTTGTGTGGGCCTGCAATTTGGGTCACGCAGGGTCTCAGGGAATCACCAGGGTGGAGCAAATGAACAATGTTAACCAGGTTAATGGAGACTCAGATATGGTGGCTGCCTGCATCTGCATGCCGGGAGTGGGAGGGCTCAACAAAGAAACAGTGGCTTCTACCAGCCAGCTCCTCTGTCCGGGAGAAGGCTCCTTTGCTTTGAAACCAGACAATTCAGTTCCTCCCCTTACATCGCTGGCACCTTTCAAACTGCTGCTCCAGTGCTGGAGTTCATGGTGAAAGAGTCTATCAGTGAATAAGTCCATGTGTGGACCTTTAAGATGAATGCCTGGGACTGCAGCCACTCTTGTCTCACTTAGCCACAGTCTCCACTGGTTTTCACAGCCAGAAGTTAAGGGGACTTCTCTTTTTAGACTGGAACCATAGGCTGTGGAGCCTAATGTGAGGCTAGGACCCCTCTCTCCTCTGGGGGGAACATCTGCAGCCGAGATATCCCTCCCAATTTTTAATGTTCACACATGGGTGTGAGACCAGCCCCTTACGCATTTCTGCCCCTCCTACTAGTCTTGAGGTGGCTTCTTCTGTATGTCCTTAGTTGTAGTGCTTCAGTTCAGCTAGACTTCAAGCAATTCTCAATGACGGTTGTTCTGTAGTTTAGTTGCAATTTTGATGTGGTTGTGAGAGGAGGTTAACACAGCGTTTACCTGCTCCACCATCTTGATCAGAAATTCTTTGTATTTTCTTCTTTCTTCTTCTATTTCTTTCAAAACTTAGTACTGCGTCTGCCACATAGTTATTTGATCAATGGTTCAGTATATTATTTGCTGTTAGTTGAATTGTTATAATTTGTTATATAAGACAAATATTTAGATGTAGTTTCTTTCCCAATGATTTAGAGCTTAAGACTCCATCTCCCCCCACACATTCATATTCATCACCCCCCACACATTCATCACAATTTAACTTAGTTAAAAAGAGAATATTCCCATATTTTTTCTCCCCTGGATTGTTTATTATGATCTGAGGAAACCTCTCAGAACCAAGCTCTGCCTCCTATTGAAGACCATTCAGTAAAATCTGATACAATTTATTGAGACCATACATTGAACAAGGGTAAACAAAAAACAGATTATTGCCTATACTTCCTCAACCATGTAAAGTAGCTACTGTTTGCTCCATTTTAAAGATGAGAAGATTGAGGCTCAGGGAATTTAAATTACTCGGGTTCATAAGACAGACAGGCTATTTGACTGCAAATCATCATATATTTCGTGACATGAGATCTAATGAAATCAGTATTAGTAACCCCATGATGAGTTAAGGGAATGAAGGCTGAGACAACTTATATAAATTATCTAAGGACATAGAACCAGCATCTGGATGCATGTTGTAGAGAATTCAACATTTTGGGGAAAAAGTGTCTTTGGTGGAATTTTCATTTAAATAGTCCAGGCACACTGAGAAGCCAGATTTATCCATTCCAGGTTGTGGAATTTTTAAATGTTCTTATCCTAGTCCTCAAAGATGCAACATGCCCCGAAAGCATTAACCCTGGTTTTTAAATATTTGCATATAGAGCTTCATGCTGCAGATTCAAATCGCCAGCTTCCTTCCCAAAATGCAACTGCTGCTTGCGGCCACCTTGCACGTAATGGTTGAAACAGAGATTACACATGCTCCCTCTGCCCCAGTAAAGTCCTATCTCCCAATCTGCTAATCTTACAAATGGCAAACCCAAGACTCGAGGGAAAGGCCTTTGTTTGAAGCTTCCCTCGTGAGAATGTTTTTATCCACTCAGACATACTAAGCCATAAACGGAGAAACTGCTCTTTTCTCCATTTCTTCTCATAGCCAATTGATTTTCCTTAGAATCGCCTCCTCAATATAATGACCACCCTCCATCCTGTGATTTCTCTGTTTAAACAGTGTGTGCACGCATACATGGTTAGGTGGTGGTTAAAATGTTCACGTAAGGAAAAAGAAATGTGTGTGTTGTGTGTGTGTATACACACATGTAAATGTATATTTTAAAGTATATATATATATAATTATGCATATTATATTTTTATATAATTATAGTTATATATTATGTGTAAGTATGTATTGCATTTATTATATATTCCAATATATTACATTTTGTATATTATATATAATTATATATTTATTATATATTATAATTATATATACAATTTTCAAGCCTGGATTACTTCAAAAACTACTTCAAAGCATTCTAACTAGTGTTTTGTTTACTCGTGGCCACATTATCTTCTCTCCATTCTCCACAAAGCCTGCTGAGAGTGGCATTTCATAAACATAATCTGATTACACCAACATTTCCTTGTCTGTCTTCACGTGCTGGTTTTTTTGTGGCCTATGAGAGTAAGAAGAACCCTGGAATAAAGAGAGCCCTTTAGTGTCAGTTCCCAGCATCCCTGCCTGATCTGTTCTCCATCATCACCCCCTGTACCCCAAAGGCTCCAGCTACACTGAGTTTCCACATGTTTTCTGCACACGCCAGGTCTTTTGGTTACCTCTGCAGCATGCCATTCCCTCTCCGTGACTACCCTTTTAGGGGCAGATTAGGTCCAAACTAAGTCTCCTGATGCCCAGTGAGTGCTCTTTCACTATGGTGCTCCAAGCAATATTACAAATGGAAGAGTCTGTTAAAAAATGCTCTGTGTGCTAATCAGAGTTGGGGGCAGCCCAAGACCGTTTGCCATTCCCAGAGTTAGATACTACAAATGAAAAATGAGCTGACAAACTTAAAACTCTTTGCAGAAACCACTGGGGAGAGGATCTGGCAGCTGAGCAAGCCAGGTTAATACCTGAATTAGAAGGTGTTCACGAGCACCCTTAGTTGCAGGACTCAGATATGAACAAAAGCCTCTGAGGTGGGACCAGGTGCCTGCCCTGCTGCCACCTGACTGCGAGCAATAAGCAGCCTGTTTCTTTTAGGCCCCGTCATCCACCAGGCCCTGGGGAATCACTTTTTTTTCTTCATTTTTTCCTATTTTAGTGTTCTTAAAAAGCATCCATTGGGTCTTTCTCAAGGCATCAGAGGGAACAAGAACAAAGGCTGGTAGCCAAGCTTAGCTGGGCTTCAAATCTGTTTTGCTTCACAACTGAAAATTCCTGTGACGTCACTTTGTGGTCGTATGTCAAGCTTTGGGTTTCTGGAAATAATAGCTGATTAAAATCATGAATCATGGTAGACAACAACATTAGCATTTATTGTACTTTATAAGCTGGGTGTTTTGCATACTTTATTTTATTTCTCCCTAATTAAAAAAGAAAAAAAAAGCATATTTAACATTTCCAGTTGAGGAAACTGGTGGTTACAGAGAGTTTACATAATTTACTCAAGGGTGTGCAGCCAGCCACTGGTAAAGGCAGGATTTGCACCCAGGTCACTGTGACGCATGCTCCACCCCTGTTCTCCCCATTACATGAATCTTTGTGCTTCGAATGCAGTTTCCTGTAACAAAGTTGAAGCCTGAAAGCGTTAGGCTTGCAGAGCACGGAGGCCAGAAGGTGAATATTAAAAGATCATAAATGTAACCCTGCCCATCCCAGGAGGCCCTGGGCAGCTTGTCTGAGGTTCACGTTTCTCATCTAGGCTGGCTTGTAAAGCATACAAGGTTTCATTCTTTAATGGAACTCACCCAAACTACCCCTGACTTGCCAGGGAGTAAAATCTTAAACACACTGGTAATGTCCAATATTTTTCAAAGGTTTGGCTGGGACACACACTATTCTTGGAATATGGCCTGGAGTATATAGAGTCCATCTATGCCACTGAGGACTCGTGTTGAGTTCAGGATTAAGCCAGACCATCAGCCATCAGCAGTATACCTGCAGAGCGTCACATTTTGTCCACCTATCACCCCCACGACATACTCTGGAAGTCTTTCCTTGGCCCAAGCTGGGAACTGAGTGAGGAGCGGGAGCCAACACCTGCTTACTGAGGTCGCAGTTGGGATGACATCAGTGTATGTTTTGTTACTTTGGGTTGACCAAAATTTTGGTTCATTCTCAACTTCCACCCTAGTTTAAGAATCAGACAGGGTCGTAGTAATTCTGAACAACTGATTTTCTTGCAAGTGTACGCGATGTTATTCCATTCAAAATAAATGATTTTTCTTCTGTCCCTAGTAGTATGCTAGGACCTAAGATTAAATCAATGCATAAAAACAAACAAACAAACATGGTTTTCCCTCTCGTGGGGCTTGGAGTCTAGAGGAGGGAAACGACATCCATCCACATGTCACATTCATGAATATGTAATTGCAAATTGAGGTAAGTGTTGTAGAGGAAAGGAATAGGGTTTGGTGGGAGCATCAAATAAGAAAAGCAAATTGAAACTAAAGGCTTCCCTGTGGGAATGACACAAGCATTGAGGACAAACAGGCTGTTGGACAAGGTGGTGGGGCGGGACTTGTGTGACGAGGTTGATGGTGAGAGGGGACAAGCCTGTAGCAGAAGGGAGCCTGGCTCATTTGAGAAACTGGGGAAAGGCCACCCTGTAGCACAAGCTTAGAGGAATGATGTTAAACAGGCCTAAAGAAAACAACACCACCACCAAGAGACAGAGCTACAAGGCCTTGTAAGTCAGGAGAAATGCTTTGTCTTGATGTGAAGAGTTCATGTTATAATGGAAAGCCATTAAGAAAAGGGGGTCTCATGGTGTGGTCCCCAGACCAGCAGCTTCAGGATCACCTAGAAACTTGTGGGAAATCCAATTCTCAGGCCCCACCCTGGACTGACTGCATGAAACACTCAGGGGGAGCCCAGTAATCTGGGTGCTGACAAGCCCCCCCTAGTAAATTCTGAAGGGAGCTGAAGCTGGAGGAACACTGCAGGGGCAGGGGCTGGGTACAGTGTGTCAGTGGGTAGGCGTGGAGGCAGCATGATGAAAGGTCCCCCAGGAGAAGACCACCCAGGCTGAGAGCGCTGGGCAGCCTCGGGAAGCCTGGGAAGAGTAGCTTGTGAAATGGTCTCGCATTTGCTTCATTCTGTGGGTGTGTCCTTGTTTCCCTTTGTTTCTTTGTCTTTACCTACTTCCAACGAATGTTTCCTTTACATATCGAATTATATTTAAACTTTCCTTAAATCTGTTTTGGAACAAGACGGAAGACATATAAAGCATCTAAATGTTTTTAATGAATAAAGGGAGGTAACACATTTGTGAACGATCCTCTCCTACTTGAGGATTCCACCCGAGGTTATTTCAAGGGCAGTCTCGTAAGACAGCGGTCACTTAATGGATTTGCAAAACTTTTTTCCCCTTCCAAATCCAAGCTTCACAGCAATGAAATACGAGGTGTGATCACAAAATGCGGTGAATGCCACTGCCGAGTGCCATCCAATGGAAAGACAGAGCTCTTCCGTACAGGAAGTGGCGTGTCGAGCCGTAACAGTGTGTGACAAGTTTCAACCTGTTTGGTGCAGTCAGTTGGGTGAGCTATGGTTGAGAGAATTAAAGTGTGCCATAAATCATGGATCACCAACAGTGCATTAACATGAATGGGCAAACAGTTTCATCCTCCATCATGACATTGCTCAGTGTCACACATCACTTCTGGTACAGCAATTTCTGTCAAATAAAACCATTACGGTGTGTCCTCATCCACCTTATTCACTGGATCTGGCACCGTGTGACTTCTGGCTCTTCCCCAAAGTCAAAATGACTGTGAAAGTAAACGGGTTGAATCGATTCAGGACATCGAGGCAGCCATGACAGCGCAACTAAAGACACGGAAGAGGACTTCCAGAACTGCTTCAGAAAGTGGCAGAAACAATGGGATAAGTATGTTTGAAGCGAGAGGGAGTATTTTGAGAGGGATTAATGGCAATGCGACTTTTATTGTAAAACACATATATATATATTTTTTTTAATTTAAACATTCACCGTATTGTTTGATCACACCTCATAGGTTGGCTTTAGCTCACAGATTTTTTCAGTCTTGTCTTTTGTTGCTTTTCTCTCCCCCTTTCCCAATTTTACAAGCTGCATGTAGGTGCATTTGATTTGCCTATTTTCCATTATCTTTAGTGTTCTTCATATACTTCTAGTTAGAACTTGAGGTATAATGGAATTTCTGCCATGTTAAAAATATAATCGCATTATTCACCAAATCCCAAGTGATTGGGTCTGTCAAATCCTTATTCACTCACTTTTTCACTTCTTCATTCACCTATTTTCTCACTTATTTATTAACCCATTCATCCATTCATCCACCCATCAGTGCTGGCAAGCCTTCATAATAAGATAAAATCATACTTGATTAATTTCCAGTCAATTGAATTAATAAAGTGTGTTTTCCTTATTGTGAGATAACACCGGGATTGTCTGCATAGAATCCATATCTCTTAAATCTCATTACTTGACAACTGGATGATCACATCCCAGGGACAGAAACGCAAGCCACAGTAGGCCTGTTTATTTTGTCAAGTGTGTTATCATGGGCCCCTGATGGGAACATGCTGCTGAGAGCATCCATTTCTGGGAAAACCCAAGGTCTGCCTGCCGTCTTCAGTGTGATTGACTTGCTCTTGCTTAATAATTCCAGCATTCCTAACGACCCATACCCTGCCCAGCTCTGCTAAGAATGTCAATTTCCTTGGAAACAAGGCTCAGGTTTTATTGCCACTGATGTCTCCTAACTCCTTCGGTTAATGATATAGGTCCTAATGAGGATTAAACGGTCTGACTACTGGCAATGAGGGCTGTAAGAGCCTTAATGCTGCTACAGCCGTTTCATGCATCTCTACTTAGTTGCTAATGTTGCTATTTTTTTGATTGAGACACTTTTGTAAAAGGTGGAAAGCAGGGGGCTTTACTGCAGTGAACTCTCCAATGAGAGAGCGAGCGCTCAAAGGTACTTATACTAGGTGTTTTATAGTTCACAGAGAACTTTCACAGCCGATCTGATTCTCAACAGACGTGGAGAGAAGTAGAACAAGGCAGGAAGCATGTGCTTCTCAGATGGCGTGTGATTTTTGATGGTACATGAGAGAAATGGTGAAAGAGACAGTCCAGCTCACCTGAATCCATGCATAGTGGTCTTGAGAGCTTGGCCATTCAAAGTGTGCCTCATGCCCCAGCAGCCTCAGCATCACCTGGGAGCTTGGTGGAAATGCAGAATCTCTGGTCCTACCCCAGATCCACTGAAGTAGAATCTACTTCTTAACTACCCAGATTTGCTGGCTAGTCTTACACATGTGAAAATGTGTTTCACATGTACTACTGTTTCCTACGCTCTGCCCTTGAAATGACCACATTGCTGATACTCATTCTTGAAAATAAGTGGGGGGAAAAACGCTTACATCGAATCCATAAGAAATACTCTATTATGTGGAAGATGTTATATAAATAGAGATGTCTTAAAACACTTTCAATGCACAGTAATAGAGATTGAGTAGATTATGGTACTTCTGTAGATAATTTTTGCTGCTATTACAATGCATTAAATAAAAGGTTTTTAATAACAAGGGGAAGTGCATATATCTAAAATAGTTGGAAAAACATTATATAAGTACATATAAAATAAATGTAAGTGTATATATAAAATAAATATGAAAAAAACATGGAGGGAAATATGAAATGATTTTAATCATTGTCCTCTTTTTAAATAAACTTTTCATTTTAGAAGTTTTAAATTTACCAAAAATTTGTGATGATAGTATAGAGCAGTCCCATATACCCACAGCCGGTTTCCCTTAGCATGAATATCTTGCATTAGTCTGGCACATTTATGACAATTGACAAGGCAATATTGAGATGTTACTATTAACTAAAATCTACATTTTATTCAGATTTCCTTATTTTTTTACCTAATGTCTTTTATGTGTCCCAGGGTCACTAAGGATACTATAATATATTTAGTTATCATTTCTCCGTAGGTTCTTCTTGGCTGTGACGGTTTCTCAGAATTTCCTTGTTTTTGCTGATCTTACCATTTTTGAGAAGTACTGTTCAGATGCTTTCTGAAATGTCCCTCAGTTGAGACTAGTCTGATGTTTTTCTCATTATTGGACTGGAGTTAATATATTTGGAGGAGGAAGACTACAGAGGTCAAGTACCATTTTCATCACGTCATATCAAGACCACATGGTCTCAAGATGACTTATCACTATTGATGTTCACTTTGGTCACCTGGCCGAGACAGTGTTTGTCAGGTTTCTCTGCTGCAAAGTTATTCTTTGTGTCTTCCTTTCCATGCTGTGGTCTTTGGATGGAAGTTGCTGAGTACAGCCCACACTAAAGGAGTGGGGAGTCATGCACCCCCTCCTTGTGTGTGAAGCGTGTACGTAAATTGTTTGTAATACTTCTGCACGGAAGTTTTGTCTATTCTCCCACATTGGTTTATTTATTCAATGATTTATTTGTATCAGTATCGACTCTGTTGTTACTTCCTACTCAGTATTAATCCAGTGCTACTTTATTTTGTTGCTGAAATTGTTCCAGTTTTGGTCACTGGGAGCTGTTTCAGTTGGCCCCTGTGTCCCTTTGACATAATATTAATGATATTTATTTTTAGCACTTTCTTACTTTCTGGCATTACAAGATGTCCCAAGCTCATCTTGTATATTTTCTGCCCCAGTCCTAAAATAATCCATTTAGCAAGGAGTCCTTTTTTTTTTTTTTTTTTTTTTTTTTAATTGGTGGATGGTATTAGAGACCAAGATCTAGGAGCGAGGCGTGCTCAGTCACTGGGCTGACATTGCTTCCAGGCCTTAGCTGACAGAAAGGGGAATATATGCATATATATTAAAACTATAACTTATATAACATATATATATATGTATATATATATATATATATACACACACACACACACACACATATATAGATGTATCTGTAAGTATTTCTCTGTATTACCACCTGTATTCTTAGTAAGCTAAACATGAATTCACACTATCTCCAAATATAACCCACCATCACATAGATCATTCCAGCTTCTGTGTAACCTCCCACTCAACAGCGAGAAACCTGGCTGCCACCTTTCACCATCATTTACTTAACTGTTCAATTCTAGGGCACATGTATAGTGGTCTGAGAACAATAACCCCTCCCCATGGGAAACAGCTTTATTGCTGAGAGTACAGAGCTTCTGTATAGCCCCTTTTCCCTTTATCTTAGAGTCTCCACTCATTTCCAAAGCAACTCAGGTTCCCATCCTTTCCTTCTACTCCCCCAGTGAGGTTATTACGCATGTTTATAACATGGTTAGATTCTTTTATTACATTATATGTTTCATTCTGGGGTCCCCGAACCTCCTAAATGATATTTTAAAAATTTACATATGTTAAGGTTCACTCTGTGCTACAAAGTTCTCTTGGTTTTGACAAATGCATAGTGCTGTATATCAGCCATTACAGCATCGTAAAGAAGAGTTTTCTTACCTGTAAAATTCCATTCTTCACCTGCTCAACCCTACCCCTTTCACCCAAGCCCTGGGCAGCTACTGATTTTTTTTTCTTTTTTTTTTTTTTTTTTTTTTTTTTTTGCTGTCTCTCCAGTTTTGCTTTTTCATGCAGTATGTAGCCTTTTCAGACTGACTTCTTTTGCCTAGTAATATGTATTTAGATTCATCTATGTCTTGTTGTGGCTTGATAGTTCATTTCCCTTTCGTGCTGAATAATGTGACATTATATGGATTTACCACAGTTTATCCATTTATCTATATTATTTTGGGGAAATGTGCACACACTCCAGTTCCTATTAATTTCTCTTTTATATGTGAATGGGCCATAGTTTCTTGTATCTTTTCATGCCTCATAATATTTTGTTTAAAGTGGACATTTTGAATAATATAATGTGCCAACTCTAGGATCAGATGCTTCCCTTCCCATGGTTTGTTTTATCTGCTTGTTGTGAGTCATTGTTGTTTGTTTGTTCATTGAGTGATTTTCTAAATTATTTTTTGTAAATTCTGTATTATTTGTCACGTGTGTCCTCTAAAGTCTGTATTCTATTTGCTTTCCAGTCAGCTAGTGTTTTGACAGTTTCCTTGAACACCTGGAGAAAAAAAAAAAAAAAAAAGGAAAAGAAAGAAAAAGACACATTTCCAATCTTTGCAGATTAACTCCCTGCTTATGCAGAGCCCACAGGTCAGTTAAAGGTGAAAATTTAGAGTCTTCTTGGGCTTTTTCTGAGCATGTGTCCAGCCCTGGGCATGGGCTTGACCTTCTTGATTAGAATACCTGGTACATGAGAGAGTTTTTAAAAGCTCTTCCTCTCCCATATATCTCCTTTCCCAGCCTCTTTCTTCCCAGGCATTTTGGTTTCTGCTATTCTACGGTAACAAATCTTGAATTCTCATTTGTTCTCTAGTCCCTACAAGCCCACACATCCGCCATGTCACTGCATGTTGTCTAAAGGTATGATCATTCTGTGACCAGAGCTATTCATAATCCCTTTCCTGTTTCTCATTTTCCAGTCCTAGTAGGAGATGACATTATTACAACACAGACCTTCTCATGCATCTGTTATAGGGCAAAGTAAGTTAGAGTGGAAAATAAGCCTTGGGGAGATTATGAAGCAAGTATCTCCTTTGTTACTTTAACAATTTAGATAAGTTCCAACACCATTTAGACTTTTCCCACTTGGTATTGGAAAAAAGCATCTTATGCAAATGTGTGATATTTTACTTGATTGTGGAGAGGGACTTGAGACACCCACCACCACCACCACCACCACCACCTTTCTGTTGTGCTCCAAATTCTACTTCTACTCACTCCTGTCAGCATCCGGTCACCTTGTTACCCTACCCTCTGTGGATCCCTTAACCGCCACTGAAGCTTCAGCCTTCCTCACTGTCTGGCAGTAATCACTGAAGGGAATGGCCTCGGAGTCCCTAGAGGTCTTGCTGACCTTTCTTTTTCTTGACTGTATTTGT
Source organism: Rhinolophus sinicus (assembly GCF_057876585.1). Taxonomy (NCBI): domain Eukaryota; kingdom Metazoa; phylum Chordata; class Mammalia; order Chiroptera; family Rhinolophidae; genus Rhinolophus; species Rhinolophus sinicus. The sequence goes on along the minus strand of NC_142508.1, from coordinate 67,259,292 downwards.
GATACCTTGAATCACTGTTTTAGTACTGAGGTGCTTCCGCCAGTTTTCCCCCCACATCATAGCTGCTACTGCCAGCTCTTATGCCAACCCAAAGCCCCTATATTTAGAAATGTTGACATCTTAGCTGGCCCAGTTGCCTCTGTCATCATGATCACCTTCTTTCTCTCCCATAGATTGTCATGATGCCTCCATTTCCACCTCTCGAGAAAGACAAACATGTGTCTTCAAAAGAATCACTCCAGTGTCCTATCGTTTCTTTCTCTCCTCAGCTTTTTGGCTAGTAAAGAGAGTTTGGGATCTCCATCTTTTCATTGCCACTTGAGGGTATTTATATTATCCCCTGACTAGAGTGGGGTCAGAGATGAGTCAGTTGTGTTTTCTTTTGTGAACTGGACAGAATCTTTATTCTTTTTTATTCCTGCTTTGCTTAAGATTGGGAACTTAACCTCACGCAACTCCCAGCAAATGCTCTACCAGTGCTCTTTCCATAGGTCATGTGACACTATTTATTTATTTATTTTTTCCATCTTGAAGGCCAGCCCTCTAACAGAAAGGAAGTCATCTCTGGCCCATAGGCCTGGCTTCTTAAGACAGGTACAGATTTCTCTACGTGGACTAATCATTCTTGAATTGCTGGATGAGAATAATGCTCTTAGCATCGCATGCAATTTTTCTATGGTTTCTTTGCATTCACTCTTGCTTTCCAATATCCTCATCTCCACACAGAAGTTAGAATTATCTTTGTAAAACGTCATGTCACATCACTCTCCTACTTAAACGTCTCCACTACCTTCCCCTTTAACTTCAAGGAAAAGCTAAAGTCTTCATCATGACCTACAATATTCTACATAATCTTGTCTTCATTAACCCTAGAAATTACCTTCTACTATTTTTCCTTATGTCCATCTCACCCCATGTTGTCCCTTGACCATGGTTAAGTGTATCCTTGCACTTTGTAGTCCCTTCTTCCAGGAACTCTTCTTGCATTTATCCACTTAGCTCATTCCTTTACTTCCTTTAGGCCTTGGCTCTAAGGTCCCCTTAATATGGAAGATTTCCCTTACCAGTCTATATAAAATAGTGACCACCACTGTCCCTTCTCCCCAGCCTAGCACTCTCCTTACATTTTACTTTGGTTTAACCTTTTCCACAGTACAGATCATCATCTGACACACTATGTGCTCCTTTCTTTATTGACCAGTGAGGTCAGAGAACTTGTCTGCTTTGATTACTGCTGGATCCTCAGAGCCTAGCATATAGTAGACACTCAGTGTGTGTATATTTGTTTAATGAATATATGAACGAATGGGTGAACGCAATGATAAGTGAATTAATGTGTGAATGTATGAATGGTTTCCTCCCCCTGTTTCAGTACTTGATGGGCAGTGCTTCTGTCTTACTCATTTCTGTATCTACTAACATAGCGAAAATAGTAATAGCTATTTGCTGAATGTCACATAGCAAGAGTCACCCAAACAGAATCAGGAAAAGACAAACAAACAAACAAAAGAAACTATACCTATTGTTTTCCAGTTTGAAGTCCAGGAAATCACTTTCTACATGGAAAAAAAAAAAAGGTGAGTTGTTTCAATACTCACCATGTGCTGAAGTTGGAGTCTTAACACTGGACGGGCTGGCCAGCAGTTCAGGCAGGGTGTCTCTACAGGCCTGATGTAACCATCACGACTCAGCATATAGTAGACACTCAGTGTATGTATATTTGTTTAATGAATGTATGAACAAATGGATGAACGCAATGATAAGTGAATTAATGTGTGAATGTATGAATGTCTTCATTCAGCATTATGGGTTCAGAAACAATGACAGGGCACTCAAAGCTAAGTGACCACTTGGGACTGACTCACAGTGACCAAGATCACAAGTGATCAATGCAGAATTCAGAGGCTAACATATTAATTTACGATTATATATTTGCAGGTTATACCTTGCAAGTGATCACAATACGTATATACATCTGTAATTCCAAGTAATCCAGCTCAGACTCTTTAATTACTTCATTGTGATCAGGAATTAGCACAAAAAGGAATTATATTGAGAAATATATTCTCTAGGTAGTGGAGCTATCTCTTGAGCTTTCCCTAGTGTCCACAATATGGGTATGTGCTCTATTTAGTATCATGTTCCCTGGAGAGTTCTGAATCGACACCGACAAAGTGTTGTTCTACCATTGTTCTCCTTAGATTCAGAAATTTCCTCTTTTTTTAAAAAACCCTACTCTTCCATCTGATTTAATAGTACCATTGACCAGGCTGCAGGATTTTTTTACATCCTGCCAAACCTTGACTGAATTTCTAAGCACATC